>NW_024871124.1:30000-185436 GCF_019054845.1 Dipodomys spectabilis
AACAAAGTATTAATTGCAAATTAGTCAATGTACTATAATTATTGTGTATAATTTTATAATGTAATCATACACTACTAAAGTAATTGTTATTTTACAACATTCCATTCATATGGATATATAAAAAAGTAGTGGATTATGTCTTCCATTCTAGCTCCATGGTATGATTATCCCAATTAAAGAATACTGACTACTTTTACATTAATGCTTTAATAAATATTCAACCATGATACTTCATTAAATGGAGGCATCATTTAATAATAATTCACAATATATATATAATTTAATATCCTCACATTGTCTCTCTCTTATATATATTGCAAACTACACATCTATCTATCTATTTATCTATCTATCTGTATCTATACCTACATCTACATCTATATCTATATATATACCAGTCACGATTATGGCTTATTCCCAGGTTCTCAGAACTGGCTGGTAGCTCAGTTTGCCAAAGGCTTTTGTTCTACCACTCACCCGTTCATAAATTCGGCATTGTGGACTGTGAGTTCAAATCCCAGCATGGCCATAATTATATATGTGGAGTCAGAAGCCAATTTTGACACATACTTTTTCCTTCTCTGTGAAAGTCCTGGGTCTTAGTATGATGTATAATCCATATGCAAATATATCCATGTGATAATATGTAATAAATATAATAAATGGTATATATGTAATAAACTAAAATAAAACATAAGTGTAATAAATGTCATATGGAGTAACCCCATGTATGTAAATAAATCTCATATATGAATATTATTTTATCAGTGCTGGAGCTTGAATTTGGGCCCTGGAAACTGGGCTGAAATTCTTGTCTTCAATGATGGTGAGCTTCCTCTGCCCCACAGTGCCACAGAGTTACCTAGACCCTGAATTCAAATCCCAGACCTGCCAGAAAAATGATGAAAAGTCCAAGCAAGGGCCTTAATTTCTTTTGGCCAGGATGAGGGCTTGAACTCAGCTCGTGGCAACTCTGCCTCAGCTTCGATCATCCTAGGCTGGGGTGCAGCTTCTGGACCCACACCCCATCCTGAGATCCTAGGATCCGACTTCAAATCTTGGGACTGGCAAAAAAAAAAACCAAAAAAAAAAACGGAGAAGTGCTGGGAAGGGGGCTCAGTTATAGATTGCTTGCCTTGCATGCATAAGACCCTGGGTTCAATTCCTCAGCACCACATAAGCAGAAAAAAGCAGGAAGTAGTGTAATGGCTCAAGTGATAGAGTAATAGCCTTGAGCTGAAGAGTTGGGGGACAGCACCCAGACCCAGAGTTCTGGCCCCAAACTGAAAAAAAAGAAAGAAAAAAATAGTACCGGGAAAAAAAGGAGAAGGATAAAACTGGGAAGTTCCAGAAGGCGGTTTTACATTGTTTTTTTCCTTTACAACTATCCTGCGTCTAAATATCAGGGACCGTAAAGTGTACATGACCTTGCACTGTTGAACTTTGGTGGGCTATCAGGGAAGCCATAGCCAAAACCAGCAACCTAAGCCCTGCCTGTGAATCCCAGGACTGCCACCTATCAACAGCAGGAGATCCTAAGAAACGCATTCCGATATACATCCATATGAATGGAATGTTGTAAAATAACAATTACTTTAGTAGTGCATGATTACATTATAAAATTATACACAGTAATTATAGTACATTGACTAATTTCCAATTAATATTTTGTTATGTATTCAACCATAATATGTAAATAAAGTAAGGGATAATTTATCAATATTGGTAGTAATATCGTATATATAATTAAATAATATACAGACATCTCTGTCTTGTTTTATACATACATACATACATACATACATACATATATACATACATACATATATACTTATATATATGTATGTATGTAACAATCTACATATATATTTCTACACTTGTCATTCCTGGGGCTCAGTAGTAGAGTGCTCGCCTAGTATGTATGAAGCCCTGGGTTCGATTCCACACTATCACATGCACAGAAAAAGCCAGAAGTAGTGCTGTTACTCAACCAGTTGGGCACTGGCTTTGAGCATGAAAGCTTAGGTACTGTGTCTAGGCCCTTACTCAAGCACCAGGACTGGCACCAGAAACAAGTTAGAATGTTCTAACTGCAAGAATAGAAGGCCAGGATTTCAAATATCTCCTCACAGATCAAGCTGGTAGTCTGAAGCTGATGGCTGCCATCTTAATTGACTTAGCCAGAGGTCAACAGCTGCAACTCAGCATCATGGAACCAGACACTGGTGGGATGAAAACTCAGCCCTGCCAGGAAATCTGCTAGACTCTAAGCTGTGCCTCAAAGTGGTAGAGCTCTAGCCTTGAGGAAAAAGTCTTAGGACAGTACCTCTAACCTATGAGTGAAATCTCCTAGGCTGATGGCCCTTCCCACAAAAAAATACACCCCTCTAAACTGTTAGATGTGAACTTATGCAGTTTGTGACCTGTATCTGAAAGAATGGTGATAAACACCCTAATTCTAATGACATTTTGTGGGATACAGCTATGAGTCCTTCCTGAGGTGTTGGGTGTTGAGTCCTTCACGGGGTACTGGGTTGTTCATGGGGTATTGTGTGCTGAGTCATTCACAGGGTACTATGTGCTGAGTCCTTCACGAGTTGTATTCTTTCATCTGGTCCTTATAAGATCTACACAAGTAAGATGATTGTGCAGATGAGAAAGTTGAGGCTCAGATATGTCCCCAAAGCAGGGCCAAATTTATGTATATACTGAGCTCTAGTGACTTGACTCCTGTAGACAATTGTTTTGGTTTAGTTTTCTATATCATGAACCTTGAACTCAGAGCCTAGGTATTGACTTTCTTCTTGGGTTCATGGCTAACGTTCTACTATGTGGAGCCAAGGACCCCCTTGCAGCAAAGTGTCACAGCTTAGGTCTCCTTAGCTGAGATCTATCATCCTGCCTGCTCAGGAAGCTGAGGATCTTGGTACCTTTTCCCCTTGGTGGTTGAGTGGCTCTGATGCTCCTATAGTCTTGATGTAATGATGCCAGAGAGATGTTTGAATCTGAAAATGAGCACATCTCTATCCAAGGACTTTTAAAGTACCTTTTAAAAATCATTTTCAAATTGATTTTAAAATTTTCTAATGAAATTTTCAAAAAATTTGTAAATTTCAGCTCTTGAAATTAAAGTCACTAAATTATGGAGTTAAAAAAAATTATCCCAGATCACGGACAAAAGCCAGCCTGGGCAGGAAATTCCTTGAAATGTTTATATCCAATAAACCATCAGAAAGCCTAAAGGGGTGCTGTAGCTCAAGTTGCAGAGCACTAGACTTGAGTTGAAGAGCTCAGAGACAACATCCAGGCCCAGTCTTGAACTTCTCCAACTTATAAGAAAAGAAAGAAACCTGAAGTGGAGAGCTGTGATTGTTTCTTAGGGGTAGACTGCTTTACATGTGTGAAACCCTGGGTTTGATTCACATCCCTAGAAAAAAAGGCTGAAGTGGCTGTGTTACATAAGTGGTAGAGTGCTGTCCTTGTACAGGAGAAACTCAGGTACAGTGGTTAGGTCCTGAGTTCAAGCACCAGTAATAGTGTATGCACACACACACACACACACACACACACACACACACACACACACACGGAGGCACCATTGCCAATAATGAATCATTTCATTAGGTTCAGCTCCCTAATTATCTGCCAGAATGACTCTTGAATTAATGTTAGCCGTTTGGTTCAACACTGAAACAGAATCTTACAATGACAGGATGAGTGCAGGAACTTGGCCTGCCATGGGAGGTTGCACAAATGAAGGCTTCCTGTCAAAACAGAGCACTGGGCTGGGCGCTGGTGGTTCACGTTCTAATCCTAGCTACTCAGGAGGCTGAGATCTGAGGATCACGGTTCAAAGCCAATTTGGGTAGGCAAGACTGTGACGCTCCTATCTCCAATAAACCACTAGAAAACCGGAAGTGGCTTTGTAGCTCAAGTGGTAGAGCGCTCGCCTTGAGCTGAAGATTGCAGGGACAGCGCCTAAGCCCAGAGTTCAAGCCCCATGACCGACCAAAAAACAAAAACAACAAAACCCAGAGCACTGGTGAGAGAGATAGCTTGGGGTACAAAGAGGCCTTTTTCTCCTGACCTTCAGAGCCTGCCCGCATACATCCTCAATAATTGGCCCGGATGAATTGTTTGTTACACAGCAATACAGGAATGAGGCTTCTTGTTTGCCTGTTCCAACAATGAGGCAGACTTCCTCCAGCAGCTGGGGTATGGAGAACCACTCAGGCTACACTGGGAACAGTGAGGGGAGTCCCAGAACATGCACTGTCTTGAAAGCACTCACTGTGCTATGAAATCATTCTATTCAAAGCAAATTTCCTAGCTGGGTACATTTCTCCATAGAGACTCGGATGTTCACTGAAACAAATGCATGCATACATACAGACACATGGAGTTACTGGCTCTTTTTTTGTGGTATGTCCTGAGACTTGAACTGTGAACCTCGACATTTTCACTGAGCTCCTTTTGCTCAAGGAAGCATTTTATTGTGTCTTAAACCATGATTACCCTAGGCTGGGGTGCAGCTTTTACACCCACAGATAATCCAGGGATCCTAAGACCTGATTTCAACTCCCTGCGCTGGCAAAAATACAGCAAACCAACAGAAATGGAGGAGGAAAAATCAGGAAGTTTTACCTTTCTTTCCTTAGCACTGTGACCCTCCTGGGTCTCAATGATTCAGCTTAAAAATTGTACGTGAGCTTGCATGGATGAAGGCTGAGGGCTCTCAGTGAAGCCTGAGCCCAACCTAGACACCTAGGCCCTGAGTTCAATCCTGGGAGTTCAATCCTGGGACTGCCACCTACACATGGCTGAAGATCCTAAGAAATTTATTCCTATCTATAGGAACACTAATAGAATGTTTGAAATGTACTAACTGAATTACAAATTAGCTAGTCATTCCAGTTTAAGATTGTATTCAATAAATATAGGTCATTGATTAATACTTTATAAGCCTTCTTCTATAATTGATTAATGGGGACATAATTTTATACTAAATAATTGGTAGTAATATAATATATAGAAATAAGATATAGACATCACCCTTTATATAGGGTTATACACTAGAGTCTACATAAATGTCTATCTGTCTCTCTCTGTATACATTTATAGATGCATACACATTTGTAAATACACACACACACACACACACACACACACTGCAATCTAAACATCTATCTGTTTTTATATTGGCCATTCCTAGGGCTTGATCTCAGTTCCTCAAATTTGCCTGCCAACTTCTCTTGTATAAGACTGGTGTGCTAACATTTACCCATTCATGAAGTGGGCGTGCTAGGCCCTGAGTTTCAGTCACAAAACTGCCAAAAACTTAATCCTGGTGGAGAGCCAATTGTCCCACTTGTTTTCCTTATTGTTGAAATTTCTGGGACTCAGGAATGATGTAGAATACATAGGCACATCTATGTCTTATGTAATAGGATGCAAAAAATGTTATAAGTGTAGTCATACTCACTAAAGTACATAAGACATAAATAAAACACAAAATAAAATGAATACACTAACCACAATATGCAGTAAGCATGTGTAGGTAAATATAAATCATGTATTTAAAATATATACGAATATTAATTTTTCGAGTGCTAGGACTTGAATTCAGGCCCTAGGAACAGGCCTGAATTTCTTGTCTTCCAGAAGGGTGATCTTCCCCATCTCCCACAGTGCTGCAGATTTACCCAGATCTTGAGTTTAATTTCCAGGCCTTGCAGAAAAAGTGATGTGAATTCCAAGCCAAAGAGCCTCATAATTTTTAAAATATTTTTAATGTATGTATGTATGTATGTATGTATGTATGTATGTATGTATGTATGTATGTGTTTGTGTATGTATGTATGTATGTATGTACGTATGTATTTTTATTTTGTCAAGCACAGGGCTTGAACTCATGTTGTGACAATTCTACCTCAGCTTTGATCCCTCTAGGCTGGGGTGTAGCCACTGGACCCACAGCCGAACCTGGGTTCTTGGGCCCCAAAGTCTGACAAGAAAAAAAAATAATTAATGCGACAAAAAAAAAAAAAAAACAAAACTGGCAACTTGCAGATGGCTGCCAGTTTTACATTTGTTTTCTTTGCAAGGTGTCCATCCTGTCTGAATCACACTGTGGAAAAATGTTGGTAACCTGGCATTGCTGAAGGCTGGCGGGCTACCAAGGAAGCCATAGGCCAACATGGCAACATAGGCCCTGTGTTTGAAGCCCGGTCGTGACTACCAAAGATGGGAGATCCTAAGAGTCTCCTTCCTATTCATAGGAATACCGATGGAAGATGATGAATGGCAAGGTTGAATAAGTTGTTTCTGAATACTACTATATAAATAGATTTATTTTAGGAGGCCAATGGATTTTAATGAATATTTTTGACATATTCAAAGAATAGTATTAATTACATGGACACAATAGTTTCAGAACAGTGGTTGATTTAATTAATAATTCATTAAGGATGAAAACAATAATATTAATTACATGGAGATGAAACAGCCCTAGGGGTCTATAGCTGAGGTCTATCTTCCTGCATTCTCAGGAAGCTGAGATCTGAGGACTTGGGTTCCAAACTATCCCAGACACAAAAGGTCTCATGGGCCTATTATATCCAATTCACCACTAAGAAACCTGAAGTGGAAGCTAGGTGCTTGTCACTCATGTCTGTCATCCAAGCTATTCAGGAGGATGAGATCTGAGGATCAAGGTTCAAAGCCAGCATGGGCAGGAAAGTCCTTGAGACACTTAGCTCCAATGGACCACCAGAAAAGCTGAAGTGGCGTTTGGCTCAAGTGGTAGAGCACAAGACTTGAGCTGAAGAGCTCAAGGACAGCACCCATGCCCAGACATCATCTTCTACAACAATAAAAAAGACAGAAACAAACAAACAAACCTGAAGTAGAGGGCTAAGAATGTGCCTTAGGGGTAGAGTCCTTTGCAAATATGAAACCCTGGGTTTGATTTCTAAGGACCACAACCCTAAAAAAAAAAAGTCTGAAGTGGCTCTGTGGCTCAAGTAGGAGAGTGCTATACTTATACAAAAGAAACTAGGTACAGTGCTCAGGTCCTGAGTTCAACCTCCAAGAATCGTGTATGTGCCTATGCGCCCTCTCCCACGTGTGTGCACACACACAAACACACACACACTCTCACACACACAGACAAGAAGTGATGCTGTTACACAAAATGGTAAAGCACCGGGCTTATGCACAGAGCTTATGGTGAGCACCCCGGCCCTGTGTTCAACCCCAAAATCTAGCCACCCAGGGCCCAACTAGAAGAGGTCAAATGTTTCAAAACCTGATGAGGTTCACCAGCCCTAGATGACAGGAACCTTTGTGATAACAGATATGTGCTTGGATTTCCCAAGCTTCCTGAAACCTAGGAAAGGCATCATAGGCCCATCATCACAGGCAATGAAACATTTCATTAGGTTCAATGCCCTACTTGTCCGCCAGAAGGACTCTTGAATTATATTGAGCACCGTATCTGAACATTGGAATATACTCTCACAAAACCAGGATAAGTGCACAGGACGTGGCCTGTCACAGAAGGTGGCACATATGAAGGCTTCCTGTCAAACCAGAGCACCGGGGAAATAGATAGTTTGGGGTACAAAGAGACCTTTTTCTCCTGAACTTCAGAGCCCACCCACACTCATCCTCACTATCTGACCAGGACAGAATTGTTTGCTACACAGTTGTACAAGACTGAGGCCTTTTGTCTTCCTATCCAGACAATGAGAGAGACTTCTTCCAGCAGGCCTGGGATGCAGAGAAACCCTCAGGTTGCACTGGGAACAGTGAGGGGAACCCCGGAACATGCACTATCATGAAAACAGTCTCTGTTGTGAAATCATTTTATTGAATACACATTACCTGGTTTGGTGCCATTCATCATAGCTACTCTGGAGCTTCACCTATAGGAATACATCCATGCATATCCAAAGACATGGAAGTACAGGCTCTTTTTGAGGGGTCAGGTCTTGGGGTGGAACTATGAGCCTAGAACTTGTCCCTGAGCTCATTTTGCTCAAGGGTAGTGCATTAAGCTTGAGTCACATCCCCACTTCTGGGTTTTTCTGTGATCTCTTAGAAATAAGTATCATGGACTTTCCTAATCTGGCTGGAATCAAATTCAGATTCTCTACATCTCACCCTCTGAGGAGATGGAATTACAGTCAGAAGCCACTGGTACCTTCTTTCTTTTCTTCTTCATTTTTAATCTGGAAAATCTGACTTCTTAGCAGGGTCATTCCAATGGTTTGTATTTATAAATTAACTATCCAATGTTCTTTAGAACTGCTTTACCTAAGAAGGATTTTCTCTCCTCATCTTCTCCTCTGGGTCACATGTTTGAAGCCAAAAGTGAGAAATGAGTGTCACAGGATATGGGAGCAAATGTCCACAGGACATGTCAATTCTGTCACTTAGAATTGAGCTGCAGTGACTTTGCTCTCTCAAGATGAGAAGACCAAAAGCTGGAGTGGTCCTCATACTGTCTGCATTACTCCTTTTGTCTATAAAATGATCTAGTAATTATGAGTGGTGTGTGTCTACAATCTTAAATATCTAGAACACACTAGAAGCATCATCATGTATCTCTTTTTCTCTAGTGCCTCTCGAAATTTAGACTAAGGGTTTGCGTGGAGGGACTCCTTGGAGTATCCCTGAGGAAAGCCGCTTGAATCCTGTTTGGGAGATCGCTGTTCAAATTCAGCCTGAGCAAGAATTCTGTGAAACTCTTATCTCGATTAAACCACCAGAAAACCAGAAGTGGAACAGTGGTCTAGAGGGCAGAGGTCCAGCTTTGAGAGAGAAAGCCAAGAAGGATACACAGGCCAGACCAGGCAGGAAAGCCTGGGAGGCGTTTATGTCCAATTAATGACCAGATGGCTGGAAGTGGAGCTGTGGCGGTGGTAAAGCCTCAGCTTTGGGAAAAACAGCTGAGGAATGCATTGGCCCCTGAGGTTAAGCCCTGGGATGTCCACAAAAAATATTAAAAAGAGAAGGCCAAGTTTATGTACCAGTGCCCTACCTACTTATGTCTGTATATTACCTCCCTGAATGCAAGCAGACCTTATGCAGTGCTTCTCCTTTTATTTACTGATTTATATTTCAGATATGCTCCTTTCATATACTGCATCATTCTCTTCATTTCAGGCCCATGGCTTTTCTCTTCCAGGGTTACAGGCTTGTGTCCTTATATGATACACTGATGCTCTTAGGAGCCTTTATTTACATTTTGTTATGAGGTCAATGCAGGAATCATAACAAACTAGGCAGGGGAAAAGAAGACCAGATTTCATAGAAGTAACCAGTATTTAGGAAATTAAACTTGGGGAGGTAAAATGGCAACATACTTTTCTAAAAAACTACCATAAAGGAAAAGATGAGGGAGCTGGGAATGTGGATCACTGAGAGAGTGCTTGTCTAGCATGCAAGAAGCCCTGGGTATGATTCCTTGGTAGCACATACACAGAATAAGCCACAATTGGGGCTGTGGCTCAAGTAGTAGAGTGCTACAAACAGTGCCCAGACCTTGAGTTCAACCCAAGAACTGGCAAAGAGATACCTAGGTAGAATAGTAGGTAGGTAGGTAGGTAGATAGATAGACAGACATAGGATAGATAGAAAGATAGATAGATAGATAGATAGATAGATAGATAGATAGATAGATAGATAGATAGATAGATAGATAGATAGATAGATAGATAGATAGATAGGAAGATTATAGATGAATCTGGTCTTGGATTTCAGGAGGAAAGAAGGGAACAATTCCCAGTCATTGGGCCTTCTGCAGTGTGCCAGGACACCAACATTGCCTTCACACAACCAGAGAGCAAGAAGACTGTCTCTTTCCCACTTCTTAGGCATCCAAGGGCACCAGAGCCAATTGGACAGAGCCAGGTTCTAACTCAGATGCTTGGAGAAAGAAGAGAAACGACCCTGACTCTAGTTTGTCTGGGGATTTGAATTAATTATGTGAAGAATGAAGGAAGGAGAAAGGACTGCAGAGGTAGAACAAGGGCCTTCAAATCCGACAGATGGAGAGTCAAAAACCCACTCCCTAAGACCAGAGAGCAGGGTTTTTCTACTCTGTTCCTCCCCTCTCCCGACTAAACTTGCTCTATTGGTAACCTAAGATAGCCTGATTCTCCCTTCACTTGTGGGAAGAATGTTAATTAGTCATTGTTTGAAGAGGCTGAGAAAAGCCTGACCCTGGTGTAACTCTAACAAGTGTTTTAGGTTTCCTCCCATTGCTGGCATTTCCTGGAATAAATGAAGTGGTTTAGCTGCTCACTTATCTGTTGAATGTGTACATTCTACCTCCAAATCCTGTAGGCCTGGTCTCTGCACCTAGCCTGGCTTTTGAAACTGTTTTCTGTCCTTCAATTACAGTGTTACACTGGAGTTCTTTCTGCTAATCGGGCTAGGGTTTGGAGCCTGAGAACTTCATGTGAACATAAGATGCGTCAATGTTTCTTTCCTGCTTCTATAGCTCAAGAATTCCCTAGAACATTCTCATCACCAAGGGAAACACAGAAAGCTCTTGAACATCTGACCTTTCAGAAGTGGCAGTCAGAGTCTCATAGACTTTCCTGCCCTGGCTGGCTTCACCTTATGATCCTCAGACCTCAGTCTCCTGAGCTAGGGTGACAGGCCTGAACTACTGGTGCTCTGCTAGGCTCAGAACTGTAATGACCTTGACAGTACAAGTCAACTGCTATCACAATGGGCTCAGGGAGCATATTAAGCCTTTCAACATTGAACCTTTCAGAACCCTGTAGGACACAAGCTTACAATGCTAGAGTCTGAGAGGCTGGGCATATGGATGTGTTACACTTGAACCTTAAGCTCTGACTCCAATTCTGGTATACGTCAGTGTTCATTTTCCAAAGAATGATGTCATAATTAGCAAATAGGAAAAGTACCTGAATTAACCTTCACTTTTTTCCCAATAGTGTGTCTTGAACTCCAGCCTGGGCACAGTCACTTAGCCCCTCAGGTCAAGACAAACACTCTACCACTTGAATAATAGCACCACATGGGGTTTTGGGTGGTTCACTGGAGATAAGAGTCTAACAGGCTTTCCTTGGCTAGGCTGCCTTTGAACTGTGGTCTTCAGCTCTCAGCCTCCTGAGAAGCTAGAATTCCATGTGTGAGACACTGGCATCTGGTCTATTGTTTGTGACAGTCCTGGGGCTTGATCTTAGGGCCTGGGTACTGTCTCTGACCTCCTTTTTCTCAAGGCTAGCCACTTGAGCCACTCCACAGTTTCTACCTTTTTCTGAGTATGTGGCACTGAGGATTCAAACCCTGGCATTCATGCATGCTAAGCGAGCTCTTTACCACTAAGCCAGATTTCTAGCTCCATCCTTTCAATTTTATCCCTCACTTACCTATCCTCAGGAAAAGGTTTCTGAGTATAAACCATCTAAAGAAATCCCAATAGGAAGAAGTCCAAAGATTAGACAAAGCTCATACTTGGAAGAGACTCTAAACATGTGAAGACTGTGACAAATACATCCATTTAATTATGTATTATGTTTCAACATTAATAAAATATTAATGAAAAATGAGTTAATGTCCTAAATTGTTGCATAAAATTTTATTATAGGTGTGAAAAATGTAATAAATATTATGTATATAATATGCTAAATACAATAATCAATCAATTAATGAATCAAAGAAAAATAAAATACAAAATCAATAATAAAATCCCAATATGAAATTAACATACATAAGTGTATATCATATATTACATATGTATAGAAATAGTTTTTCAATTGCAGGGCCTTCATTCAGGCCCTTGGAACTCTAGCCTGAATTTCTTTTCCTCAAAGACAGCGAGCTTCGCCTTCACCCATGGTGTAAGAGTTACCTGGATGGTGAGCTCAAATCCTACCTATGGCAGAAATACTGGCCCCAGTTTCGGCAGTGACTTACTTTTTTTTAATGGAAGCAATCATGTTTACTCAGTACCATACTGAACATTAAAAAAAAGCAGTGTAGAATTTTGTACAGCTATTCAGACATACTTTCCTTACCTCTAAAGTGCTTCTCTGAGAACTATATTGTTTCTCTTTTTTGTACTTTTTTATTGCAAAAATGTTTTACAGAGGGGTTACAGTTCCAGGAACAAGGTAATGAGTAGGATTCCAATTGAGCATTGTTGACTCCTCCTTTGCTTTCCCCCTACCATCCCTTGCCTCCCATCTCCACAACTACCTCACCCTGCCGAGATCAGTGACTTAGTTTTTCATTTTTGGTTGGCATTGGGTTTGAACTCAAGCAGTGGCAACTCTTTTCTCACAGTGCTACAAGTTTACCAAGACCCTGAGTTCAAATCCCAGGCTAGGAAAGAAAACTGGCAGAAATTCCAAACCAGGGAGCTTTTTTTTTTAATTCACGTAAATAATGTTTTTTCTTTATTCTTTTTTTTTTTTTTTTTTTTTTTTTTTACAACCATGGGGCTTGAACTCAGTTCGTTTAAACTCTGCCTCAGCTTGGATCTCCCATAGCTGACCCTGAGATCCTAGGCCCAGAGTTCTTGCATGTAAAAAAAAAAAAAACCTGGAAAGCACAAAAAATGGCAAGCTGTAGAGGGCTGGGGTTTTATGATTTTTTCTTTGGCCGGTAACCATCCTGGGTCTGAATGACATGGCTGCAAGGTGGACCTGACCTGCCCTTGCTGATGGCTGGTTGTGGCTATCAGTGAAGCCATAGGCCAACCTGTCAACATATGCCCTGGGTTCAAATCCCAGTCCTGACACCAATGGCAGGGGATCACAAGAGACATTCCTATGCATAGGAATACTGATTAAAAGAGTAGTTCATGCATCGGTCTTGTCTAATACTGGATGCAATAATCTTAGAATGCTGATTGGTCTTAATGCTATTAAGCATGAAAAGAATAATATTCCTTCAATGGTGGGATAATAAATACCTAAGAATTGGTAGGATCGTAGTAGTTGTCATTCAATCATAGATAGACGGCTCTGGCACTCTTTACCAATATATATTTACTTGTATACCACCCTCTGCCTATCCATGTATTGCTGTTTTGGCCAAACCTGGGGGTTGATCTCAGTGCTGGGCAAACACCTGACAGCTTCATTGTCTAGAGGCTGCCATGCTGAAACTCATCCATTCATGAATTGGGCCTGCTAGACACCGAGTTCAGATCCTCACACTGCCAGACATGATGGAGAACACATCTAAAATCTAGATTCTATATGATAGGATGTAAGCAATGTAATAAATGGTATAGGTGTCATCAGAGTCAATAAAATAAATGGTAAATAAATGAATAAAACAAGAAATAAAATGAATAACCACACCAAACACAATATGGACTGAACATCTGTATGGAAGTATAAATCCCATCGTTAAAATGCATATAAGGAGTATCTTTTCCAGGCATGAGGCTTGAATTCAGTCTCCCTACGAAGAGGGAATGGCGGGAGATCCTGAGATACTCATTTCTGGACCTAGGAAGAGTCATGGAATGCAATCGATCTCATCCTTGAATGAGTACTTTGAGCATGATGCAAGTAGGAAATGATAGGCAAGACTCATAGGGTATAGATTATTTGTAAAGGAGAGTAGATGAAGCGTGACAATAATAATCAGTCATGTAATGGAGGCATCAGGAAAGGTCCAAAAATCAGTAGTCACACAGATTGGATTCCATCACAGATCACCATCAATCTTACTCTATACAAATATATACTTATTTGCATACTACTTTCAGCTTATGAATGGGTGACTATTGTGCTCGACACTCTCCCCCCAGGGGGGTTCAAACTCAGGTACTGGGAAGGCCTAGCTCCTTCGTTGTTAACAGGCTGGTGTACTCATGTGGAACCATTCACCAATGGTGCCTGCTAGGCCTGAGTTCAGATCCCAGCCCTTCCAAAAGATTCATCTTGATGTCAGAAGCCAATCATTCCTCCTGTTTCATTTCCTGTGCAAGTACTGGGTCCCAGCTAGGATGGCAAATGCATGGGCCACCCTGTGGTCATGGGAATAAGTTGTTACCCATGTCAGCCCAATTATACCTATCATCATATACTCAAGAAAATACACAATACATTCATGAATAGCATACAAAATAAGGACAATAAGTACACTCAATGCATGATGCAGTCCACACACGGATGTGAATATACATCCCATGTTTCAATGATGCATTGAGGACTATTTTGTCCTCCCTAGGGCTCGATCTCAGTTCCTGGGAACGGCCCAGCTCCTTACTGGCTCACAGTCTGGTGTGATCACGTGGACTCACTGTGCAGTTGGGCCCCTTAAGCCCGGAGTTCGAGTCCCAGCACTGCCAAAATTTCTCCCTGATGTGAGAAGACAGTTGTTGCACCTGTTTTCCTGTGCTGCACAAATTCTGGGTCTCTGCTAGATGGAGAAGTGATAGGCAACTCTATACTCATGGGAATAGGATGTCATCCAGTTCACCACAGTTATATCTGTCAACCTATACTTAAGAAAATACACAATACATCAATGAATAAGACACAAAATAAAGATAATTAGTACACCAAATGCAAGATGCCGCCCACCATGTTTGGAAATATAGATCCTCTGTTTAATTATGAATTTATGACTATATTGGCCCCCACCATGAATCAATCTTAGGTCCCGGGAATGGCCTAGCTCCTTAGAGGTTCACAGGCTGCTGTGCTTACCTTGACCCATTCACCAATTGGGCCTGCTAGACCTTGAGTTCAAATTACAGCACTGCCAAAAGATTCATTCTGATGTGAAAAGTCTAGGGTTGCACATGTTTTCGTGTTCTGTGCATGTCCTGGGTGTCATTGAGGATGGAGAATGCTATATAGACAACTCTATAGCCATGGGAATAGGTTGTTATCCATGTCAGCACAGTTATATCTATCACCATACTCAATAAAATGCACAATACATCAATGAATAAGACACAAAATAAAAAGAATAACTACACTGAATGCAAGATGCATACCACTCCTGTAGGTAAAGAGAGATCCTATGTTTAAAAAAGGTGGGCTTGCTATTTTGTCCAGTGCTGGGCTTCAAATCAGGCCCTGCACCAGGTCTGACATTCTAGTCTTCAAGGATGGTGAGCTTCCCCTTCACCCATAGTGCAACAGAGCTACCCACACCTGAGTTCAAATCCTAGCACTGACAAAAGATTCATCCTGATGTCGGAAGCCTGTTGTTGCACACGTTTTCTTCTCCTGTGAAAGTACTGAGTATCAACTAGGAAGGGGAATTCATAGACAACCCTATAACCATGGGAACCTTTTGTCATCCATGTCAGCACAGTTATACCTGTCACCATACTTAGTAAAATACACAATACCTCCATGATGTAGATACAAAATAAGGAGAAGAAGTTCACTAAACACAATATGCTGTTGACACATGTATGTCAATATAGATTGTATGTTTAAATTTGGAATTTATGACTATAGTGGACCACCTTGGGGATTAATGTCAGATCCTAGGACTGGCTTAGCTCCTTAGTTGCTCACAGGTTGGTGTGTTAACCTTGACTTATTGGACAATTGTTCCTACTAGGCCCTGAGTGCAGATTCCACCACTACCAACAAGTGGATCGTGGAGTAAGAAGCCAAGTGTGAAACTTGATTTCCTTTTCTCTGAATATCCTGGGTGATCCTGAGAATCCTGGCATGGTGGAGAATATTTCTACAAATCTAGATGCTCTGTGATAGGATGTCATCAATGAAATAAACAGAATGGGTTTCATCATAGTATAATCAATGGTAAATAAATGAATAAAACAAAAAATACAAGGAACAACCACACCAAACATGTATGGACTGAACATCTACAGGTGAGTATAAATCCTATCTTTACAATGTATATAATTAGAATGTTTGCCAGGGCTTGGGCTTGAATTCAGGACTAGTGAACAGGCCTGACTTTCTTATCTTCAAGTACGGTGATCTTCCCCTTCATCCACATTGCTTCAAATTTACCCAAATCCTGAGTTCAAATCCAAAGCCTAGAAGAGTAAACAGTATGAATTGCAAGCCAGAGAGCTTTTTTTAAATTTTACTTTTCTTAATATGGGGCTTGAACTCAGGCTGTAGTAACTCTGCTTCAGCTTCGGTCACCCTAGGCTGGGGTGCAGCCACTAGACCTATAGCTGCTCCTGGGATCCTAGACCCCCAGGCCTTGCAGGGAAAGCAATGAACAGAAAAAATGTGGCCTTTTTATATTTTCTTCCTTTGCACGGTGACCCTCATGGGTCTGAATGACACTCTTGCAAAGGGTACTTCATCTTGCCTTGCTGAAGGCTGCCAGACTATCGGGGAGGCCATAGGCCCATGTGGCAACATAGTTCCTGATGTCGAGTCCCCGTCCTGACTCTAACCAATGGCAGGAGATACTAAGAAAATGGTCCTCCATCCATAGGAATAACAATGGAATGTTTTCAATGTCACGGTTGAATGAGTTGATCGTGAATGATGCTCCTATAAAATTAGACAGCATCATTTCAGGAGGCTGATAGACTTAATTTAATATTTATGAAGCATTAAGAGAATATTATTACTTACAGGAACACAATAATTTCAGGACACTGATTTCATTAAGGATGAAAGCAATAATATTAATTACATGGATGCATAATTAAAACCCAGGAATTGGTATGAATGTAATCTATATAACTGAATAATGCATAGATATCTTACACTCGATAAAGATATATATTTATTAATGTACTGCCATCTGCATATCAATGTTATTATTTTGTTAACCCCTGGAGCTTGATATCAGGTCCTGGGAACAGCCTGTCAGCTCAATTTGCCCCAGGATGGAGTGCTGACACTCACCCATTCATGAATTGGACCTTTTAGGCTTGTAGGCCATGAGTTCAGATGCCAGCACTGCCAAAAAATGAATTGTGGAGTAAGAAGCTGATGGTGACACATGTTTTCTTTTTCTGTGAAAGTCCTGGGTATCAGGTATGGAGTGGAATACATATGCAGACATATATCCTATGTAATTAATGTAATAAATGCTTTTTTGGGGGGGTCTGGTCGTGGGGCCTGAACTCTGGGCCTGGGCGCTGTCCCTCAGCTCTTCGGCACAAGGATAGCACTCTAACACTTGAGCCAGAGTGCCACTTCTGCCTTTTTTCTTTTTGCTTATGAGGAATCGAACCCAGGGCCTTGTGCATGCAAGGCAAGCGTTCTACCACTAAGCTACCTTCCCAGGCCCATGTAATCAATGTTTTATGTGACATAATAGTCAATAAAATAAATGTTCAATGCATGAATAAAACAAAAATTAAATAACTGCACTGAATGAAAAATAGTCAACATATGTTTATAAATATAAATCATATATGTAAATTGTACATGAATAGGATGTTTTCTAGTCGTGGGGATCTATTTCAGGCCTAAAGAACAGACTTGAATTTCTTGACTTCAAGGAAACCAGCTTTCCCTTCCCACATAGTGCATCATAGTTACCAAGACCATGAGTTCCAAAACCAGTCCTGGCAGAAAAACAGCACCTTTATAGTATGTGAGACCCAATTCTTAGTTATTTCATTATGCCTCCATTTTATTAATGTGATTGTTTAAATGCTCAATGAAATATTAACTAACATCGATCAGTGTCCTATAATATAATTGTTTATAATTTTATACTGGAATCATTCAAGAACTGGTCATTCAATCATGACACTCTTCACATTCCGTTGGTAATCATATGGATAGAAGTAAGTTTCTTAGGATCTCCTGCCATTTGGAGGTGGCAGGACCAGGATTCGAACTGTGGGCTACAGCTCCCACCACTTAAACCCAAGGATAGGGAACTCACGTGTTTGTCCAAGAACGTCAGCAAGACCAATGATTAAGCTGGCACGAGTGTCTCTCAGCAGTCCTCCTTGATACTTACAAGGGTGTGATTGGAGGATCATGGTTGAAGTCACCCTGGGAAGGAAAGTCCTTGAGACCCCTTTCCAGCTTCAGTGACAACAAAGCCAGAAGCACTGTGGCTCCAGTTTGGAGGTCCAGCCTTGAGCAAAAGTAGCTCACAGACTGTGCCCAGATCCTGAGTTCAAGGTCCAAGAATGGCAACGAACAGACATACACAATAATCTGTGCAGCCATCCGGTTAAAGCTAGTCACCCTCTTGTCTCCAACTGAATTGACATTCTTCCCTGGGAAAAGGGCTGTGGATATGCTAACTTCTTGACTCTGCCCACGCTGATTGCATCACAAGATTCCGGCCACACCCCCTTTCTTTCATGGTTCTTTCTGACCAATGGGATACAAGAATGGTGGCCACGCCCACATTCCATGCTGCCTGGTAGCACCGGGATTCCCACTGTTAGTTTACACCACTACCAGCACTTGAGGAAGGTGAGGTGTTTGAGTGCTGAGGAAGAGACTCAAGGTGACTTCGCGGAGTAAAGTAGGAAATTGAGAAGCCTGCCCGTGCCCCAGCCGCTTTCCCCCTTTCCCAAGTTTCGAGATTTCAAATATCAGGCAATGGCACGCTGCCAGCCCGATTAAAGCCCCAACCTGATCCCTGGACCTGGTTCTCTACTTTGGGCCTATTTGTCCACAATACCATTGCCATCACTGCTCGCCCCACCTGAAGCAGCCTCCAGCAGCTTCTCCCAGCATCACAGGTGAGTGGCCGCCCCCAAACCACCTCTACCGAGGTCAGACACTCCCCTGTGGGCACCATGACCCCTGCTTGTTTCCTCTACCTGGTTCTGAGGAGCCAACTTTCTGTCTTGGGCATATCTGAAACAGAGACTCAATATATGCTCTGGCTGGGCTGGATCGAGGTCCTCCTATCTGTGACACGTATGCTCCTCCAGGCCTGGTCCTCTGGAGTTGAGATGGTAGACATGTAGCAACATGAGCAGTCATCAATTTAGATGGATTATCCCCAACTTTTAGTCCACAGCAGCCGATTCTTGACGCTCTGGGTAGGACCGCAACCATCAGACCTCATTTTCCACACAGGACAGTTGTTAGGAAACAAGGGAATTATGCAGAGGGATCTCTGAAACATGGGTAGGCACAGAGGGAGCAGCCTTCAGATAAGGTTCTCTGCAGTTCTGTGAGCAAATGACAAGAAGATACCCGGAAAGGGCTCAGCTAGGGCTTTTTATTAATCGTGCAACAGATGTGGGATTATGAAACAAAACATGGCTCTCTTTCATCATTACCCTATCCCCATATGGAAGGGGATCCTACATTCTATGGAGTTTTGCAGCTGGGGAAACCGAGGCACAGAGAAGCCAGGTGACCTACTTGACATCAACTTCATAGGAAGCTCTGCCTGACTTTGCTACCATGCTCCCTAAGACAATGGTTGTTATTCAGTAGACTTCTGGTGCTAGGAATTCCACTTCTTGTCAGTCGTGGGGCTTGAACTCTGGGTCCGGGCACTGTTCCCGAACTCCTCAACAAAAGGCTAGCACTCTACCACTTGATCCCACAGCACCATTTCTGGTTTTCTGGTGGTTCTTTGGATATACGATTCTGACAGACATTCCTGCCGGGGTTGGCTATGAACCATGATCCTCTATCTCAGCCTCCTGTGTAGTTAGGATTAGAGTTCTAAGCCACTAGCAAACTACTTAATTGTAATTGTGACTTTTTTTCTCTCCCACTTTCACAAGAACTGGTTAAATGGGTGCTGGAGGAGGGGGTTCGGCATCCCCATGTGGCTAGACCCCTAGGTGGCTCTCTCATTCTGGAGGTGGGCTGTAGCACCGTTTACTGAAGAGGCTGTCTTTCTTCCATTCTATTTTTTAAGATCCCTTATCAAAGATTAGATGGCTATAGGTCTGTAAGTTCATTTCTGAGTTTTCAATTGTATTCCATTGGTCCTGAGGTCTGTTCTTGTGCCAGTACCAAGCTGTTTTGATTATTATGGCTTTATAGTAGAGTTTGAAATTTGGTATTGATATTCCTTCAGTAGCGTTCTTTCCGTTGATGAGCGTTTTTGCTATTTGGGGTCTTTTATTGTTCCATATGAATTTTTGGATTGCCTGTTCTATTTCCTTGAAGAATGAGGTAGGACTTTTGATAGGAATCGCGTTGAATTTGTAGATAGCCTTGGGAAGTATTGCCATTTTCACAATGTTATAAGTTTACAGAAAAGTTATGTATGAGTAAAAACCCACTCGAAAAAGTCAGGGACCATTTCCTTCAAGCCTTTGGATTCTTTTCTTTTTCTTATTTTTTATTGTAAGATACTATACAGGGGGTTACAGTTACATGAGCAAGGTAATGAGTTCACTTCCTATTGAGTATTGTTATCCCCTCCATTGTTTTCCCCCTACCATCCCTTCACTCCCTACCTTCTCTGAGGTTTTTTTTTTAAATTGTGGTTAAGTGATTACATAATTTCCCAAATTGCACAGTATTGTGGAATAATGATCTCATATAAAGTCACAAGTTCATTCTAACTTTTCTGGAGCAAATTGTCTATCACAGTCTATAACATATAACGGTGTACATTATAAACCATACATCTGATCAGCAGCATCGGGATATTTATTAGTGGTTTGACCAGATGAGTGGGAGTTCTTTGCTTCTTAAGTCCTGTTAATTTTGTCGTATCACCTAACATTTTGGATTTAGCATCCACTTATCAGGGAGATCATATACCATTTGTCTCTTTGCTCTTGGCTTACCTCGCTCATCATGATTCCTTCTAGCTCAATCCATTTCCCTGCAAATGCCATTATTTTCTCATTTCTAATGGCTGCATAATTTTCCATTGTTTATAGATACCACAATTTTTGGATCCATTCATCTGTGGTGGGGCATCTGGTTTGTTTCCATATCCTACCTATTGAGAACAGTGCTGCAATGAACATGGAGGTGCACGTGTCCTTGTATATTGGTTCCTGTTGTTCAGGGTACATGCCTAGAAGTGGTATGACTGGGTCGTAAGGGAGGTCCAATTTTAGTTTTCTAAGGATCCTCCAGACTGCTTTCCAAAGTGGTTGTATAAGTGTACATTCCCTCCAGCAGTGTAATAGGGTTTCTCTTTCTCCACATCTCCTCCAGCATTTGTCGTTGGCTGATTTGTGGATGTGAGACATTTTGACTGGGGTAAGGTGGTATCTCAGGGTTGTCTTTATTTGCATTTCCTTCACCACCAGGGATGATGAACATTTCCTCATGTGTTTCTTTGCCATTTTTATTTCTTCATCTGAGAAGTCTCTCTTTAGTTCCCTTGCCCATTTAGTAATTGGTTTGTTAGGTTTGGGAGGGATTAGTTTCTTGAGTTCCCTGTATATACTGGATGTTAACCCCTTGTCTGATATATTGCTGATAAATATTTTTTTCCCAATTAGTTGGTCGTCTTTCTAGCTTGGTTGCGATAGATTTAGCTGTGCAGAAGCTTTTTATTTTAAGGTAGTCCCATTTTTCGAGTCTCTCTCCAATTTGTTGTATCCCTGGGACTCTGTTCAGGAAGTTCCTTTCTGTGCCTATTCGTTCAAGTGTCTCTCCTACTCTGTCCTTCAGTGGTTTCAGAGATTCAGGTTTAATGTTAAGGTCTTTAATCCATTTTGAGTTGATGTTGGTGCATGGTGATAGGCTGGGTCCACTTTTAGTTTTCCTCATGTGGCCGCCCAGTTTTCCCATCACCAATGTTTGAAGAGGCTGTGTTTCTTCCATTGTATGTCTTTGGTTCCTTTGCCAAATGTCAGCTGACTGTAGGCATGTGGATTCATTTCTGGATCTTCTATTCTATACTATTGGTCTTTGGGTCTGTTTTTGTGCCAGTACCATGCTGTCCTTGTTATTATGGCTCTATAGTAGAGTTTGAAGTGCGGCAGGGACATCCCTCCCATGTTGTCTTTATTCCCTAGAATTGTTTTGGCTATTCTAGGTATTTTGTGGTTTCATATGAATTTTGGGACTGTTTTCTGTATTTCAGAGATGTACATCATTGGGATTTTAATAGGAATTGCATTGAATTTGTATATTAATTTGGGCAGTATTGCCATTTTCACCATATTGTCTGCCTATCCAAGAGCATGGGAGGTCTTTCCATTTCCTAGTGTCTTCCTAGTGTCTTTTTATAGTTTTCATTAAATAGTTCTTTCACATCTTTGGTTAGGTTAATTCCTAAATATTTTATTTTTTTGGAGGTTATTGTGAATGGGATTGCTCCCTTTATTTCCTTCTCTTCTTGTACATTGTCAGTGTACAGGAAGGCAACTGATTTTTGTGGGTTTATTTTGTATCCTGCTACTTAGCCGAAGTGATTTATGATTTCTAAGAGTTTGGGGATGGAGTTTTTGGGATCCTGAAGGTATAGTATCATGTCATCTGCAAAAAGGGATAGTTTAACTTCTTCTTTCCCTATGCAGATCCCTTTAATGTCTTTTTCTTGCCTTATTGCCCTGGCTAAGGTTTCCAGGACTATATTGAAGAGGAGTGGAGACAGTGGGTATCCTTGGCTTGTTCCTGATTTTAAAATTGGTTGTAGCTTTTCCCCATTAAGTATAATATTTGTTATTGGTCTGTCATAAATGGCTTTTATTGTTTTAAGAAATGTTCCTTCTATTCCTATTTTCTCCAGAGCGTTTAGCATAAACGAATGTTGAATTTTATCAAAGGCCTTTTCTGCATCTGTGTCAATAATCATGTGATTCTTGACCTTGGCTCTGTTGATGTGTTGGATTACATTTATTTACTTACCTATGTTATACCATCCCTGCATCTCTGGGATGAAGCCTAACTGTTCATAGGGTATGATTTTTTTAATGTGTTTCTGGATTCTGTTAGCTAGAATCTTGTTAACTATCTTTGCATCTGTGTTCATCAAGGAAATTGGCCTGTAATTCTTCTTTTTGTTTGGGTCTTTGCCTGGTTTAGGAATGAGTGTGATATTGGCTTCGTAGAATGAGTTTGGGACATCTCCCTCCTTCTCTGTTTCTATGAAGAGCTTGAGGAGTATGGGTATTAGTTCTTCTTTAAAGGTCTTATAGAATTCTGCTGTGAATCCATCTGGTGCTGGGCTTTTTTTTGTTGGAAGAATTTGATAGCTTCCTGTATCTTGTTGTAGGATATTGGTTTATTTAATTGGTTTATTTCTTCTTTGCTCAGTTTGGGCAACTTGTATTTCTCTAAAAATGCATACATTTCTGCCAGGTTTTCTTCCTTTTGAGATTATAACTTTTGAAAGTAGTCCCTTAGGATTGTTTGGATATCTTGGTTACCTGTTGTGATTTTTTCCGTGACATCCCTAATCCTGTTAAAATAGGTTTCCTCTCTTCTTTCTTTAATTAATCTTGCCAACGGTCCATGAATTTTGTTTATTTTTTTAAAGAACCAGCTTTTTGTTTGGTTAATTTTGGCTATAATTTTCTGATTTTGTAATTGGTTAATCTCTGCTCTTAATTTGGTTATCTGTCTCCATCTAGTAACTTTAGGTTCCATTATTTTCTTGTTTTTCTAGCTGTTTTAATTCCAACATGAGATTATTTACTTGGTCTGTCTCCATTCTCTTGATGTGGGCACTGAGGGCAATAAACTTGTCCCTCAGGACTGCTTTTGCTGTGTCCCATAAGGTTCTTTGTGAAGTGTTTTCATTTTCATTGAGTTGTAGGAAATGTATTATTTCTTCTCTGATCTCTTCTGTTACCCAGGTATTGCTAAGGAGTGTGCTGTTCAATTTCCATGTATTAGAGAAATTTCTGTGGTATGCTTTGTTAGTGAGAACTAGCTTGATTCCACTGTGGTCAAATAGGATACAGGGGATTATGTCGATCCATTTGTATTTGCTTAAGTTCCTTGCATGAACTATGATATGGTCTATTTTGGAGAAAGTTCCATGAGCTGCTGAGAAGAATGTGTACTGTGTTGTTTTAGAGTGAAATACTCAGTAGATGTCAGTTAATTCCTCTTGAAGTATGGCCTCAATTAATTTGGTAGCTTCTTTGCCAATCCTCTGGTTGATAGACCTGTCCTTTGGTGAGAAGGGTGTGTTAAAGTCTCCTAGTATTATCGTATTAGGATCTATTTTATTCTGTAAGTGTGAGAGTATTTGTTTAACATATCTGGGTGCACCAATATTTCTTTCATTAATTTTGATTCTTCTTACAGCAGGCATTTTAAAAATTAGTGGAAAACTTAAGACTTTCTTGTGTTTCATGGTCCCATTAGTACTCAGTAAGCTTAATAAAGAATGAGAATCCAAGAACTATGTGAAGAAATTGTATCTCCAATCACCTATTCCCTTTCATTAATTACTGGAGCTAAGAGAACCGGATCCCTAAAATCTGACCTTCCGAATTCAAGAATGAGGTGGGAATAAGACAAGGAAAGAGAGACATAGTAATTTGCACTGGAGTTGCTGTGTTGTCATAAGGAACACCTGTACTCAGGCAATCTTTTTGAATCCCACATTTAGCTTTTTGGTGCTTTTCTATTAGTATGACAAAGATAACTGACTTTCCCAGATTTAGAGTTGTAAATGTGTGGGAAACATTATTTTATGTATGGAATCTTCCTTATTATTGTGTATCATTCACTTTGGCTCTCCGTGCCTTATCCATCCTTGTTGCAAGTATGTATTTCTACAAATGGAGACGTTGGTTCAGCATTTGTCTTTAAATGATTAAGTTATGTGAATTTGGAAGATTGTGTGATTTGCTGTAGAAGTAAGGTGTAATGGTTAGGACCCTTTGTTCCATGTTGGCATTTCTTTGTGGAATTTTTATTGGGGTCCTTACACATGGACTCATGTGTAAATAATTCTTCCAATATTACAGTATAATCCAGTAGAGTGGGACATTTCATTAGAAATTTAAAACATGCCTAAAATTCTTTTAAAATATACTTTTAAATATAATATCATAATTAAAAGCTTTCTTCTGTTTTTTTGTAATTTTAATATTATTGTCAAGGTGATGTACAGAGGGGTTACAGTTACATAAATAAGGCAGTATAACATTTCTTGTGTAACTTGTTACACCCTCCCACATTTTTTGTCCTCTTTTCTTGGCTCTCTCATCCCACTGCCCAAGGTGTACAAATCATTTCCAACATATTGTCACTTTTGATTTCCTTTAAGTAAATATTTGTGCTGTTTCCATCATGTAGCTCCACAATGTGAACACTGGAACACCACGGTTATACCCCTCTGCCTTGCATATATACATATATACATATATATATATATATGCATATATGCATATATGCATATATGCAGCTCCACTTCTGGCATTTTGGTGATTGAAAGGATTTTCTCTGGGGGCTGGCTTTGGACCATGCTCCTCAAATTTCACCCTTGTGAGTAGGTAGGATTACAGGTGTGAGCCTACTTTATACTTTGCTTTTCTTATCATTGTATCATGCATATATTTCCTACCCAATAACATCCTTAGAAATTTCATACTGTTCTAAGAACATCACTTATAATGATTACAATGAAGTCCAGTGCTTATAAATTCCATAATTAATTGAACTGTTTTTATCACTGAAAATCTTTGCTGTCTCCAAAATATTAAATGTATCATCAAATTTCTTTTGGATTTTTCATTCTAGTATTCATTTTTTATGAATAGATAAGTGTCTGTTTGTTAGAAATAACCAAATACAAACTTTCTTCTTACATAATGATCCATCTTACCGTTGCTCATCTAAAACAGTAACTTACTCCTCCCTGTGTAGTTATTCTTTTTCCCAGCATGCAGTTCCAGTTTGGAAAATTTTACACACCTTACCCACTATAATGCCTTTGTCTGAAATCCCTCTTGCTATCGTCCAGATTTTGTACAGTTTTTGTAAAAACCTTCTCCATGGTATTTCATTAATAAGAGGGCACATTTAATTAATACCAACTTAATGTCATCATTTCCATGGGTATTTGCATTTTAGCCTGGATCAGAACTTGATTCTAAAAGGATTTTATTTTAATGGAAGCATTGGAGCATCAGTCAGAAGGCTGAGATTACCCTTATGAAAGAATTTTATCACATCTCCACCAAACCAGACCTACAAAAGATTCTTAAAGATGTCCTACACATAGAAAACCAACAAGACCACAATAAAGGCCAAGAAACAGCACCCAAACTGAGAATCCAAGAACCGTATGAAGAACCCAGTTTTCGCAAAACCCAAGAAGGTGGAAAACATGGCAGGAACTCCTAAATACCTCTCAGTCCTATCTCTTAACATTAACGGACTTAACTCTCCAATTAAGCGACATAGACTGTCTAGTTGGATTAAAAAACAAGATCCTTCTATCTGCTGCCTTCAGGAGTCACATCTTGCCCGTAAAAACAAACACATTTTCAATGTGAAAGGCTGGAGCAAAATCTACCAAGCAAACGGCCCCCATAAATAAGCGGAAATTGCAATCCTAATATCAGATAAAATAGACTTCAAATTAAAATTCGAGAGAAGAGAAAAAGAAGGTCTCTACATACTAATTATGGGATCTCTCTTTCAGGAAGATATTGCAATTCTAAACATCTACTCGCCAAACAATGGAGCACCCAAATTTATCCAAGAAACACTACTTTCCCTCAAATCCCATATAGATCCAAAGACATTAATTGTTGGGGATTTTAACACACCACTCTCCCCACTTGATAGATCAACCCGGCAAAAACTCAACAAAGAAACTGCAGATCTAAACAGCTGCATAGATCAACTAGATTTTACAAACATCTACCTAACATTACACCCAGCAACATCAGAATACACGTTTTCTCAGCAGCACATGGAACATTTTCTAAAATAGACCACATTTTAGGCCACAAAACAAACATGTCTAAATTCAGAAACATTGAAGTTATACCTTGCATTCTCTCTGACCACAAGGGAATAAAATTAGCAGTCAACACCAAAAGACACCAAAGAAAGTCCGGTATCACATGGAGGCTGAACAACGCACTGTTGAATCATGAGTGGGTCATGGAAGAGATTAGAAAGGAAATTCAAATGTTCATGCTATTCAACAAAAATGAGCACACAAATTACCAGCTCCTCTGTGACAAAGCAAAGGCAGTACTCAGAGGCAAGTTTATAGCTCTGAGCTCCTACATAAACAAATTGGAGAGATGTGATACCAACAATTTAATGACACAGCTAAACCTCCTTGAAAAAGAGCAGCAAGATAAAACCCAATCCAGTAGACAGAAAGAAATGATTAAAATTAAATCAGAATTAAATGAATTAGAATCCAA
This sequence comes from Dipodomys spectabilis, assembly GCF_019054845.1. Taxonomy (NCBI): domain Eukaryota; kingdom Metazoa; phylum Chordata; class Mammalia; order Rodentia; family Heteromyidae; genus Dipodomys; species Dipodomys spectabilis. Next base: position 57,215 of record NW_024871124.1, read on the forward strand.
AAAAACTATAGAAAGAATCAACAAAACAAAGAGATGGTTCTTTGAAAAAATTTACAAAATTGACAGACCCTTAGCAAATCTTAACCGAAAAAGTAGAGAACACACCATAATAAACAAACTCAGAGATGAGAATGGAAACATCAGCACAGAAACAACCAAGATTCAGAACATTATAAGGGAATACTTCTCAAAACTTTATGCTAATAAGTTTCAAAACTTGACAGAAACGGACCTTTTCCTAGCAAATATTGACATGCCAAAACTAAACCAAGATGAGTTAAACCAGCTTAACAGGCCCATATCAAGCATTGAAATAGAAACAGCAATAAGAGAATTCCCAGGTAAGAAAAATCCAGGACCAGATGGTTTCACAGCGGAATTTTACAAGGCCATCAAAGCAGAGCTCACACTAATACTCCTCCAAATCTTGAATGAAATTGAAAGAGAAAGTTCACTACCGAGCACATTCTATGAAGCCAGGATAACCCTCATACCAAAACCAGGCAGGGACTCATCAAAGAAAGAGAACTATAGACCCATTTTTTTGATGAACATTGATGCAAAACTTCTCAACAAAATTTTGGCCAATCGACTTCAACAATTCATCCAAATAATCATACACCACGATCAAACAGGATTCATTTCAGGGATGCAAAGCTGGTTCAATATATGCAAATCAATTAATATTATTCATCACATCAACAGGAGCAAGGATAAGAACCACATGGTTATCTCAATAGATGCAGAAAAAGCATTCGACAAGATCCAAAACCCCTTTATGATGAAGGTTTTGGAAAAACTAGGAATCCATGGAACATTCCTCAATACAATAAAAGCTGTATATGACAAACCTACAGCCGCATTATACTTAATGGTGAAAAACTAAAGCCATTCCCACTTAACTCAGGAACAAGACAAGGATGTCCACTCTCTCCACTTCTTTTCAATCTAGTATTAGAATGCCTAGGTACAGCAATAAGACAAGATGCAGACATAAAGGGGATCCAAGTAGGAAAAGAAGAAATAAAACTCTCCCTCTTTGCAGATGACATGATCTTATATTTAAAGAATCCCATAGACTCCACTCCAAAATTACTAAAGCTGATTCAAAACTTTGGCAAAGTAGCAGGGTATAAAATTAACCCCCCAAAATCAATGGCTTTTCTGTATGCCAACAATGAGAAAAGCGTGGCTGAATTTAGGAAAGCAACTCCATTTGTAATAGCCCCACAAAAAATAAAATACCTAGGAATTAACTTAACCAAAGAAGTGAAGGACCTCTATGATGAAAACTTTAAAATCTTGAAAAAGGAAATACAAACAGAACTTAGAAAATGGCAAAACCTCCCATGCTCCTGGATTGGAAAGATTAACGTGAAAATGGCAATACTTCTCAAGGCTATCTACAAATTCAACGTGATACCTATCAAAAGTCCGACCTCATTCTCCAAGGAAATAGAAGAGGCAATCCAAAAATTCATATGGAACAATAAAAGACCCCGAAAAGCAAAAACGCTCCTCAATGGAAAGAACACTGCTGGGGGAATATCAATACCAAATTTCAAACTCTACTATAAAGCCATAGTAATCAAAACAGCTTGGTATTGGCATAAGAACAGACCTCAGGACCAATGGAATAGAATTGAAAATCCAGAAATGAACCCACAGACCTATAGCCATCTAATCTTCGATAAGGGAGCTAAAACAATAGAATGGAAGAGAGACAGCCTCTTCAGTAAATGGTGCTGGCAAAATTGGTTAACTACCTGTAGAAAACTAAAGATAGATCCTTGTATATCACCTTGCACCAGAATCAACTCCAAATGGATCAGAGACCTCAAAGTCAAAGCAGACACTCTGAGAACATTACAGGATGGAATAGGAGAAACTCTAGGTTTCCTTGCCGAAATTTTCTCAATAGAGACCCGGAAACACAACAAATCAAAGAACGGTTGGACAAATGGGATTGCATGAAGTTGCAGAGCTTCTGCATGGCAAAGTACATAGCTAACAAGATCAATGGAAAGCCCACAGATTGGGAGAAGATCTTCACTAGCAATACAAAGGACAAGGGTCTCATATCTAAAATATACTTGGAACTCAAAAAATTAAATCCCTTAACAACAAATCCTCAAAGAAACAACTGCCCAATAAATAAGTGGGTTAAAGACTTGAAGAGAAACTTCTCTGAAGAAGAAAAAAGGATGGCTAATAGACACATGAAGAATTGCTCAACCTCCCTAGCCATAAAAGAAATGCAAATCAAAACAACATTGAGATACCACCTCACCCCAGTTAGAATGGCTATAATCAAGAAATCTAAAAACAACAGATGTTGGAGGGGATGTGGACAGAAGGGAACCTTACTTCATTGTTGGTGGGAGTGTAAACTTGTTCAACCACTTTGGAAAGTAGTATGGAGGTTCCTCAAAAGACTCCACATAGAGCTCCCCTATGACCCAGCAATCCCACTTTTGGGCATTTACCCAAATGTTTACAAACAAGAACACACTAAAGCTACCAGCACAACTATGTTTATTGCAGCATTATTTACCATAGCTACGATATGGAACCAACCCAGATGCCCCTCAGTAGATGAATGGATCAAGAAAATGTGGTATATATACACAATGGAATTCTATGCCTCCATCAGAAAGAATGACACTGCCCCATTTGTTAGGAAATGGAAAAACTTGGAAAAAATTATATTAAGAGAAGTAATCCAGGCCCAAAGAAACATAGGTCCCATGGTTTCCCTCATTTGCAATATCTAGTATATGTATGAGTCAAGCGGAAAAGGTCAGATAATGTGATGTTAGGAAAATGAACAGTTAGATATGTATTTTAATGCTTTTTTACTTCATGCATTTGTTTCTAACGCATTTATATGATTATCTCTTTGTTGCTTTGTATGTCCCTCCCCCACAGTATAACCCCTGCTTTCACTATATTTGATGTCAGTATAACTTGTGGAAGAGATGGGGAAAAACAAGTCGTTTGAGGATACAGGTGGACCTGTTGCAACAATGAGAAGTACAAGTTGTCATGTCGAAAACCAGCTTTACAACTTTGGTGTGAGGGGGTGGATGGGGGAGGATTTGGTGTTGGGGGTATGGGGGGAGGTAGGTAAGGGATGTGAAGAGTGAACAAAGGAGGAGGCTGCAATGCTTGATAAGAAATGTACTCATTATCCTGCCCTTGTAATTGTAACCCCTCTGTACAGTATGTTCACACAAAAAAATTAAATTAAATTAGAAAAAAATTTTATCTTTCATTGCTTATTTTTGTTTTGGAATTTAATGGCTAAAGATTACCAGCTCATATAGCCTCTGTTGTCACTGTATTTGATTCTGGTTCCCTTCATCTTGCATATATATATTTCTAATTTGGGGATGGGAAGGCTAACAAAATGTTGAAACAAGTGTACAGGCTGACCAATTGTAACAATGAGATGTACAATACACTATCTTGAAAATGAACTTCACAACTTCAAGGTATGGAGATGGAAAGGTTGTGGAGGTATGCAGGGAAGGAATTGTAGGAGGAAAACAAAGGATGGGTAACAATGCTCAACAGGAAATGTACTCATTACCTTACTCATGTAACTGTTACCGCTCTAAACAGTATTTTTACAATAAAAATATTTTAAAAGATTACAAGCTTATACTCCCACAGTTAACTTGCTATACACCTTAAATGCTTCATATGGCTCGAAATGGGAAAACAAAAAGAACGCAACTTTCAATATAGTTTGTCTATTGTTGTAACACCAAGATGACAAATGCAGTGCCAAGTGCAGTGTATAGTATTTAACCTCAAGAATTCTGAGTTGTTTTCTTTGACCGGAAATCTCTTAATTTTATTATACATAATATGCAGAAATGCCCTGAAAATTATTCATGCAGAAAAACCAGGTCTACAAAATCAGGAAAATTTGACCAAGTCAAAAATAGTAAAATAAGACAAGAAAAATTCTATTCCTGTTTATATAATAGCTAGGATTAAATATGGTGCTACTAATAGTTCTGAAGAAGAAAAACAATTATTTAAGTGAATTGTTATTACGATGATGCTAATATCCTTCTCTTGGATTGTTCCCTGTATTAATATGCAGTGTCTGTCCTTGTCTTTTTGGATTGATTTTAATGAAAAGTTTACTTTGTCAGATATCAGGATTACTACACCAGCTTTCTCACTGGGGACATTTGATTGGTAGATTCTTTTCCAACCCTTCACTCTGAGTTTGCTTGTATGTTCGGCTGAGTGGTGGGTCTCCTGAAGGCAACAGGATGGGTCATGTTTTCTGATCCAATCTGCAGGTCTTTTTCTTTTGATTGGCTAATTAAGCCCGTTAATATTAAGTGATATTACAGAGAGATGCATTGTGGTTCCTATCATTCCCTGTTTTCCTAACTTTTTCTTCTTTCCTTTCCTCCTGTGCTTGCCCAGTTAGACTTCTATTACTGCCTATCTGGTGCGGGTACAAGTTCCTGGTTGCTTTCTTCAGGTTGTGTTCCTTCTTTTGGTATTGTTTGTAATCCTGGCTTAATGTTTATATATTCATTTAGTTTTTCTTTGCTATTAAAAATTTTCAGCTCTCCATCAAATGTGAATCCTAGCTTTGCTGGGTATATCAGTCTGGGTTGGCAGTTATTGGCTCTCAGGGCTCGTATGGTACTTTCCCAGGCCTTTCTTGCATTCAATGTTTGTGTGGAGAGAGCTGCAGTGATTCTAAATTTTTTTCCATTGTTGTATAGCTCCTTCTTCATTTTTGCTGCATGCAAGATTGTTTCCTTATTATTTAGATCTATCTTTTTTTACTATAATGTGTCTAGAAGTGTTTCTCCTGGGATCTTGCTTGTTGGGTGTTCTATATGCTTCTGTTACATAGGTAAGATGTTCTTTTTTGCGATGGGGAAAATTTTCACCCATTATCTTGTTGAATAGGTGTTGTATTCCCTTGCTCTGAAATCCCTCACCTTCGTCCACTCCAATTATATGAAGGTTAAGTTTCTTGGCATTATCTTCTTTCTCTTGAATTTCCCTTTTGCTTAATTTGAGTGATTTTTCCATATCTGTCACTTTTTGTTCCAGTTGGTGTATTCTGTCTTCTGTATCTGACACTCTACATTCCATTTCGTTCACTCTGTTGACCGTGGCTTCTATTGTCGTTTGCATGGAGGAAATGGATTCCTTTATGGATTCGATGTTGGTTCTCAAACTATAGATCTCATCTCTTAATGAGGTATGTACTACCTCTAATTTGGCATTTATCTCACTTCTTACTGAGCTTTGTGCAGCCTCTATTTTTGAATGCATCTCCTGTTTGATATCTTGTATCACTTTTGATAGTTCATCCTTGTGCTCTTTCAATTTCTGATCTATTTCTTGCTTTATTTCTTGAGTCATTGCCTCAGCAACCCTTGGATGTAGTTTTTGTCTTCCATTCCTGTTTTGCTCCAACTGGGGCTCTCCCCTGCGTGGCTGCTGGCTATTGAGGATAGCTTGCTATCCTGGGTAGTGATAAACCTTGTAATTTTTCTCTGTGATTTTCTCATGGGGGTTCAGGGATTATTGGAGAGTAATTTGCAATTTTGTTTTGTTGTGTCTGTTTTTGCTTGGTTGCTGATTCTGTATTGGTAGAGAGAGTCTGTGCCTGATCTGGGTTCTGTTGGGGGTATACTTCCAGCTGTTGGTCTGACCTACACAAGATTCTCGGCTCTCTGCTGTAGATCACTGGCAATTTCCACCTTTGGAAGGGTTGAGCACCCTAGACTGCTGATGTTTGCTCCTACGAGTGCTCTTGACAAGATCAGATGCTCTGGATGTACTCTCCCAGATGCTGGAGTCGGCTATGGGTCCCTCATGTTTTTGTTTTTTTGTTTGGTTTTGTGGGGGCCAGTTGTGGGCTTAAACTCTAGGTTTGGGTGCTGTCCATCAGCTCTTCAGCTCAAGGCTGGCACCCTACCATTTGAGCCACAGCACCACTTCTGACCCTTTCTGCTCATGTGATGCTGAGGAATCAGATCCAGGGCCTCATGCACCGAAGACTATCACTCTACTGCTGAGCCACCTTACCAACCTGAGCTCCTGCCTACTATGAGGTGCTGGTGGCCTGTGTTGCTCATTTCCAGCCTAGAGTATATGGGTTGGGTTTTGGTGGGGTTTGGGCTTCTCTTGTCCTGAGTCTCCAGGTCTTTTATTGTCACAGATGTACTTCCCAAGGGATACAGTTCCCTTTTTTTTCATCCCTCTGCTGAGGCGTATGCTCAGTTGGGAGGAATTGGCTCTGTTGTTCAGGCACCGGATCGCCAGGCCTTGTTCTGGCCCCCTGCCTGAGGCACGCACGTTAGGCCTGTGCTGCTGTGTATACCACCTAGGTTATGCAGTCTGCGGTACACAGTTTAAATTTCTTCGACTGTTGGTTGTCTTGACCCAGGGGCGCTGTTCCTGGCTTGGGTGTTTAAGCTCCCTTCCAGGGGTGCTCTTGCTCTAGCCTGGCCAGCAGAATGTGCTCCCAGGGCCGGTGGAGCTCTCGAACAGTTCCCAGTTTTAGTTGGTCCTGTGGTCCGGGTGTTGGGGTAGGGAGTTTGGGTCAGGGTCTGGGGATTCCCTCCAGATCTGGTCTCCCTTGAGGGATACACTGTCCCCTGTGGGGTATTCACCCTGGAGCTAGTTGTTTCTGTGTGGTGTAGGTTGTCAGTTGCTGTTGCAATCCGAGTTCAGTTGGGGTGGTTGCAGGCTGGGCTAGGGTTGGTGTCTCTGTGTTTCTCTTCTGTCTCTGCCGAAGCTGTCAGGTCCACAGTGTCCAGGCTCAGGCGGCTTCTGCACGAGTTATCTGCATGTAGCTCCCTGTTTCTTTGGGACCCTGGCAGCCTCCGCCGGGTTGTCCCAATTGGTGGGTCTGACACCGGTACCTCAGGCAGCTTCTGCATGAGTGATCTGCAGGCAGCCCTCTGTGTCTCTGGGACCCTGGCGGCCCCCACCGGGTCGTCGCAATCAGCGGGTCTGACACCAGTACCTCAGGTGGCTTCTGTGCTATCTGCAGGCAGCTCCCTTTGTTGCACTGCCGGTAAAGGGCAGCTTTGGTGGGATGGAGCCTCTCTGCTTAGATGGAGAGTCAGGGGTGGGGGTGGGATTTTCGTGGAGACTCCCGGCTGGTAGGTTTCTCTATTTGTGGTGATCAGCAGGTCTGTAAACCTGTACCTCACATGGCTTCTGTGCGGGTGATCTGCAGGCAGCCCCCTGTGTCTCTGGGACTCTGGCAGGCCCCGCCATGCCGGCTGGCCACGGCTTGGCATGCTGCCATGTGGCCAGTGAATGTTAGGGGAGGGGTCTTCTGCTCTTCTCTGTTCTGAAATTCTTCTTTCCCTATCTTTCTTTTTTGTTATTTTCTACCTCCTGTTTGTCTCTGAGTGTTTGTCTTTTTGTTGTTGTCGGTCTCTTGGGGAGATTAAGCATTAGAACTCAAACTCTCTTATGGGTTGGGGAGAGCTTTGGTGTTTCCCTACTGCTTTGTCGCCATCTTTGTCCTTTTCTTATACAATAAAAAGGAAAACACAAGTTAACTTGAACTTTGTCAATCCTCTGCGTTGCATTCCCCTCCTAGGATCAGTTTCCACATCCAGTAACAGTTACTTCCAGGAACAATCGATGGTGCTGCTTGTGGTATAATGAATGTTTTCTGGCTTCACCGAAATAACACAAGGACACCTTTGGACCTGATGTAACACGTGTTTCAGAGACAACTTAGTAAAGAGAAAATACCATTTATATTGCTTATAAATACATTATCCATGAGTATATTGAGTTCAAACTTTGAAAGTGCTCTGTAAATTAAGGCGAATTTTAAATGGGAAGAAGGTTCTCAGATCATTTTTTTATGAGTATATATGCTGCACATTATTTCCCAAGTGTACGTGAATTAACAGTAAGGGAAACAATAGCAATAATAGGAGAAAGAGAAGCTCTGTGTTTATGTGTAAGGGTTCATTACACTATAGAAGATTCTATAAATAAGACAATATTGAAATAATAAAGCCAAGTCCAGTATGTAGATTTATGAGAGTGATATAGGGAAAGCATTACTCCTACGTGGAATACGAAGTATGAGGCCACTCTCTTTCTAAATCACGCTTGTTAATCACACAAATTTGTAGAAAGTAGAATGGAAGAATAATTCTGTTTACAATGCAAGTCAGATATAAGACCATGGACTTAACTGGAAAAAAAAAGTCCATCTTGAGAGAGCAGGGATTATACTAGCCATGAACTGGTGGATAGAATCACATTTTTTTTTCTTTCCTTTACTTATATATTTTTTGTTGGTGGTGGTCTTGGCACTTGAACTCTGGTCCTGGGTGCTGTCCCTCTGCTATTCAGCTCAGGTTAGCATCCAGCCTGGGGAGAACAGTCTTTGAGACACTATTTATAATTAACCAGCCAAAAGCTGTATTAGAAGAATGGCTCAAGTGATGGAATACCAGTCATGAGAAAGATGGATGAATAAGAGCTTGAGGCTTTTGCATACATACATACACATAAACACAGAGGCACTTATATGTGCACACACAAATACACAAATGAAGCAATTCTCAGTATATATAGAAAAGTTAGAAAACAATAGATAATATGTCCTCAGTCAGACTAGAATCAAGTGATAATTTTTAATGTTAGAAAGTCCTCAAGTGAAGTTTCTTCAAAAAAGTTTAAGAATATTACATAGATAGGGACCAGAGATAGTAAGAGAATCAAGTAATCATTATGAAAGGATCGGATCCATGGAGGAATGAATCAGAGACCCTACAGGTGTATCTGAAAATGATCATATCCTCTGTGAAATGTTAGAACATCATTTAAAATAGTACATGAACAGTCGGAGCAGTCTAGTGGATGATATCATTGGAGAAGTTCAGAATTGCTAGTCTGTATCTAGATTAAATAAAGCAAGAAAATATGGTGGGTCAATGTGCTACAAGCCTAGAATTCTAGCACTCAGACTGACAGGAGTTAAGAAACTAGAATTACATAGTGATACACTTCCTGGACCAGGTAGTATAATTTTGTCTTAATAAAAGAAACCAAACAAGAAAGGAATACGCAGTTGGAAGGTTGGGCTAATTTTGTCATTATGTTTTGAGAAGTCGTTTCCTATTATTCCTCAGTTTCCTATATAATCCTCAGTTGTGCTTTTAAATGGTCTCTTCATTACAGAACATTCCTAGATGCAAAATGGCTCATGATTCCCATCCAAAATTTGAAAAAGTAAGAAATCATCATTCTGTTAGATTCCAAGAAAAGGATGAAGGATTACAAAAGATTAAGCCTGGAGATATAGCAAAGTTCGTCTAATGTAGGACTTTATAGATCTTGCTAAATTAGAGTTTAGATTTAAAATATGTATTTTGGTTTTGTTTGTAATTTCATATTCTATAGGATACTACAAAATTCTTTTGAAGTAGAAGGTTTAATTGAAAAATTTACAAATGTTTCTTGCATTCTATTTGCCTGGAATATACTTTCAAGAGAGTTATAATTAGAACTCTGTTAATAGATATTTCAAACAGTTCATGTATAAAACGATAATGTGAATAATGTAGACAGAGTTGCCAACAATAGATTATATTAATTTATGAATTTAGAAAAAGGGCAATTTTTTGAGGCTTTGGTATAACATTGTATGAAGAGAATAATTGTGTGAATTCTTCTTTCTTCTACCTGTATGTAACACAGGAAGCAATTTCCTTAATTATGTGTCTCTGTATACAATGAGAAAAATGCTAGGTTTGGGGTTTGTTTTTGTTTTTGTTTTATTGTTTTGTGTTAGGGGTTGAACTCTGGGCATGGACACTGTCTCTGAGGCTGTTTATGCTCAAGGCTCGTGCCCTACCACTTCAACCTCAGTACCACTTGTGTCTGGCTTTTGCTGAGAAGTTTATTGGAGATAAGAATCTAGGGAACCTTCCTGCCTGGGTGGGCTTTGAAATGTAATCTTCTGATATTAGCATTATGTTTATCTATGATAGTTAAAAAAGTATAAATATAAATAATATTTGCAAGAATACCAGTAGAGGAAAAATGATGCAACCCAGTTTATTGTGGTGCTTTTTCCAGAACACGGAGGGTATCACATTAGCAGAGGTGTAGTATTTTTTCACAATGGAGATAAGCTATTCGTGATGTGAATTAAGGGAATTTTGAGTTACACCCTACAAGTTGGAAACTGTTGGTCTCAGATGACTATTGGATAAACCTTGGGATTGATGGTCATAGAAATAATAGCTTAATCTGATGAATAATTGCTTACTCTTGAAGAATTAATTATAACTGATGTTTCATAGTTTTATACTATATCAGAATGTGGCTATTTTTCTGTTCACTTCTCTATCTGTAACACCCCATTGGAAAATGCATCTATTGCAGAATTTCATAACATGCAAACAAGTATTATTTTGAATCTCTCAGATATGGAGTGTTCATTATTTCAAAATGAGTAGTTATTAGTCATAAGAATTTTGAAGAACACATATATTCTGTCCTCTTAACAACTTATTTACTTTTAAAAGTTCTGGGTTTCCGTAGAATTAAAATGTTTTCTGTTTTAGCAAGAGAAAGTACTACATTTATTCTTTTTTCAAAATATTGGCAAGTATATTGTGAAAATATTGTCTAGTTGGACAACATTCAAGTTGATGGCCCTTTGATTAAAATTCAAATTAGATGCCAAATAGTACTGATTTTGGGGGGGGGGGGAAGGAGGGGAAGCGGGAGAAGGAGAAGGATTGGGATTGGGGGGAGGGGGGAGGCTGGGAAGGGATGTGAAGGGTAAACAAAGGAGGAGGCTGCAATGCTTGGTAAGAAATGTACGCATTATCCTGCCCATGTAACTGTAACTCCTCTGTACAGTATGTTCACAAATAAAATTAAATTAAATTTAAAAAAAAGTTACTACATAAAAAATAATATTTACTATACCAATACAGTGAAATTTTATTTCATGCAGCTTATTTTTTAAATTTAATTTTAATGTCAAAGTGATGTCCAGTGGGGTTACAGCAATTGTAAGCTAGTGAAAACACAACTTTTCAAACTTGTTACCCACTCTCTCATTTTTCTCACAGTTTTACTTCACCCCAATATGCCTCACAAGTTGTAATGTACATTTCCAACTTATTGTCTTGTGAGTATTGCTATTGCATTGGTTTGCCCTTTGTCCTCTGTCTCGCCATTTTGTTGTTCCTGTTCCCTTCCCTAATTAAGGTAAATGAATGCTCAATACACAGGGTACCAAAATCAAATACAGCAGGGGATAAACCATAGAGGAAAATCCCAAAGAAAATAGAAATCTCATTGTACATTACAAACAACAACTGCAAATAAATATCTCTGTTTCCATAGCTTGGAGTTCATTTTGCTCAGCATCCGCTCATATGATCATATACATGCATAACAAAGCCACTGGAAAATAATAGTTTCATGGACAATATATCAGGAAAAAATATATTAATTGTTTTTATGGTAAAGGTGGAATTAGGATTGGTGAATTCGTGATTCTGATAAAGGAATTTCAAAAAAGTTTAAAATTTTATGACAGGTAAATTTTAATTGTTGAAATTTTTCACAACTTAACCTATTAAGAAAATTTAATATTACCTGGGAAAATAGGTTTTCATGTAAAGAAATCCATAGAGACTTAGCTGAGAGGGAGCAATGTGGGTAAGATGCCTCATTTTCAAACTGAATAAACAAGCCTCACAAACCTTGCTGTAAATCATGTAGATTCCCTTGAGAATTGACCTTAACCAGGAAAAATACTCTTACTGTGTGAAAACAAGGTTGTAGTGGTATTTAAACTCAAATATTAAAAAAATAAGAAATGAAAATTTGTGAATTGACTTTAATTACCAAACAGTAATTTTCTGAAAAAGATAATTTGGTTCAAATTATTTAGGGAGAGAGTGTCCTCCACAATGAAAGAAGGTATTGGGTTTACACTTTTCTGTTTGTAATACTTTCCACAATATCTTTCCACATGAAGCAGTGAAACACTGAAAAAAATCTGATTGGATACATCAAACCAATGATTTCACATTTCTAAGTAGCTCAAAAATATAATATCCTTATTAACATGAGATAGTGAAGACTTCTCTTATTACATAAGCCAAAAACTTTTGGGATCAGAAAAGAATTGAGAATATTGAAAAGGTAAGAAAATGTGTTCTTAGAAGCCTTAGCTAAGCATATTGGCTTCTGCACTGGAGGGAGACCATAACTTTTTCATATAGATTGTCTTAATGTTTTTGCTACCTAAAGTGATTTTACAGAGTCTATTTGGCTCAGTGTATTGCAGAACATATTGAAGACATGAAAATAAATTCCACATCCAAATAAAAGAGTTTTGAAAGAGAAACCATGAAGATATAGTAGTGCGGAAGGCCTTATAGTCAGTCCTTCAGCTTTACTAGACCTGAAGCTAAGAAGCTGTGATTAATTGGAAATCAGTCAAGAGCTAAGAGGAGAACAGAGAAGTAGGACATAGAAGTATTGCCTTTGTAACAGACACTGTAATCCAAGGAATGGATAATTTAACTCTATTCTTCTCCATACATCTTGTTGAGCAAACGCAAGACCATGAGAAAAATAATCTATTGAAATAATTCTGCAAAGAATAACTTCACTGTTCTCTATATGGTATCTAAGGAGAGTCTTAAGAGAGAAGATAAAAGTGGAGTATTCTTCGGTTTCTTCTAAGCATCTTGTTAGCAAAATATATCTTTGAGGTTAGAAGTGATTGAAGCAAAAAGTGGTGGAGTATTTATTTATTTTTGGTTTTTTTTTAATTTAATGCCCTAAATTTATTCTAATCTACTGCCGTTCAAGAACTGGGTTACATTATCAAGTAAAGCAAAACAAACAAATGAAGAGTTCGCTGGTGTTCCTCAACCCCAAATGATTCACTTTTGAAAATGGAGGTTTCCTTTCTTAGGTCTGTTCCCTGTCTAGATACCCAGGGGTGGGTGCCAATGCTCTCAAGGTAGAGTATTTATTTTTGAGGGCACTTTAGACACGAGAAGATTTTCAAAGTAAAAGAAAAAAGAAAAAAATTATAGCTAAATATTTGTGATTACAGGTTCTTGGACTGGTTTTTTGGAGACAAAGTTTTGCATTACAGTTTATCCTCATTAACATAGATGTTGAGTTTTCGTGGCAACCAAATGCAAAGGGGAAGTTTAATGGACTCACTTGGACAAGTAAACAGTATGATAGAAAATAGTGGGAAATAAAATTTAGTGAAATATTTTGAACAATTACTTTGCCAGAACAAAGAAGGAAAGATATAATTCAAAATCACTTGATTTTAATAAAGGTATGAAAAAAGAGTAATGAAGACAGATGAGAGAAAACATAGAGAAATGTTTTCTCTCCAGTGGAATAATGCGTTCTTGATCTTGTTTCTTCCATTCTATCTTCACAGCTATCAAGTGTGCCTCATGACTGGAGTGCCCAGTTCAGACAAAGAGCACTCGCAGATGAAAATATTTGCAGTAGATGTAGGTGCTTTATAACTTTGACAATGTACTTAATCTGTTCTAAATTCGCCGCTACCCCAAACTGCCCTCTTTGAACAGCTTTGTTTGCTTTTCCCAAGACTGCCCTTCATTAACTGCTTAAAATTTTGATAGGTCATATTCATACTCTCTAGAGATTGCTGTTTGGTTGTGATTTTTGTGTTTTTGTTTGTTGTTGTGTTTTTTAACTGAATTTCAAAAGGTTGTGCAAGTATGTTACAATTAAATATGTCCATCTAATTATCAAATGCTCCAGGATCAGAGTCACTCCTTCTATCATTCTCAACCAACCCCTTCTCCAAGATTTATTTCAGATTTACCACTTCATTTATTACATGTGTATATTGAGTATTCTAGATATACTTGCCCTTGTTCCATTTTTTATTCATTCTATGTCTTTACTATTATTCCTCTCAGGTTTCAATTTCCTGATAGTCATTCTGTTAAACTGTCTGTTAATATTTTGAAAGGTTTATATACATCCCATGCAGTTTCAATCCCGCATATACATGAAGTGATGTCAGCTTATATTTCCATAATTCATTTGCAAGACTGGAAATGTGAAGCACCTAGACATGATTTTATTCTCATCAATTTGGAAGATTAATCTTTAGTCAATAAAAAAGTTTAAAAATGGCTTAGAATTTATTGTACTAATTTTTATAAATGGCTTTGTAAAATGGTGTGATTATTTTATTTATTTGGAAAAAGAAGAAAACTAAGATTTACTACTATAGAGGTATATGATAGAAATAGAAGACAGATTTTATGTTTGTCACATCTCTGATGAGTACCCATATTCAAGACTTAAAGTCATATTTCTTACTATGTTAGACAGGGAAAACATAAAACAACAAATGATAAGGCAACTATTAGTGACTTTTTAAAATGTACCTTCTTATGTGATGAAATTTACTTTATTAGCTTATATTTGGGTTTGAAATATGGGATGCTGATCTGTTTAACACATTTCGGGAAGGCATCTACTGAACAACGCCAATGGTGTGGGGGGTAATTTTTCTACAATTTAATGAATGGTTGAACTTGTTTGGGATTAGTGCTGGGTAATAAATCAATTCTATTGTAACTTGCCCCTACATTGAAAAACTTGTAATGTCACTATCATCTACTTGTCAAGTGTTATTCTGGCGAATGTGATTTTTAAAAGTTTATTTGAAAAGGACTATACTTTCAGAAGATTAAATGTAGGTTATCATTGGTTTGAGAATGACAACATTTTTATACTACAGAACCAAGTTTTACTGAAGTAACAGTTTTTTGAAGCACTAAGGATCTTTTCAATTAAAGTTTTTCTGAATTATATTTGACCTCTAAGTCAAGATTTCCTAGCCTTGGTAGACCATGTATGGATCTACCATTCCAGGAAGTATTTTTGGCCTACTTATGCTGGGCTGAAATCTTTCATTAATCATTAGGAGAAGGTATTAAAAATAATCTTGTGATATTTGTGATTTTGTTCACTCAAATAGGCTTGTCATCTGTAAATTGAAAGTTTGAATTACAGTACATTCTCTCATATTTTATGATCTCATCTTTCATTTTAAATTGACTTGCATTTCACAATAGCTTACAGCTAAATCCTGCAAGGAATTAAGGACCTGAAATATTATAAGAAATGAGAAATTGAGACAGGTCTTCATTTACTTACTGTTGGCATGTTGCATGGGCCTAGGTGAGAAGTCTTGCTCTTGTTATCTGATGATGTAGATACCTGGGACCTGGTATCCTAGGACCCGTGGGTCCTGCAGAAGAATAATAGCTTTTAGACTTCATATCAGCAAAATTTTGGTAAAATTAGTAAGAATGCTTCAGAAATATGGAGGAAAACAGTTTGGGACCAGAGACTGAAAACAATAAACAGAGCAACATAGTAAAATACTTTATAGATTAGAGGAAAACAATACTGTTTTTTTACCATGTGAATTCAGAAGACCAAGAACACTTAGAAGGTATCACAAATTTATACCGAAGACATTGCATTGATACTTTTTATACTCTAATATTCTAAACCTAATTATTTATATTCTAATCTATTTATGGGAATAAATATCAATTTAGTTGTCAAATTCTTATCTAATTCTAGTAAGTTTCACTGTGTGAAATTTAAGATCAACACATATAAATAAAAATATATAAGTATATATGATATAAGAAATTATTTTCCATTGTTCCGTTGTGGTTAGCGTATCAAAGGCAACTCCGTTTTAAAGTATTGTTCCATTATCTCTACCTCAGTTTTTGGTAGAGTTAGATCTAAAGCTTTACCATTTCGAGATTTACAGCCTAGAGGCAAGAGGAAACACTGTGATTAAAACATTACCAATTTAAGGCCTAATATCGAGGAGAAACATATGGACTTGTCCAGGAGCTATGAAAATATTTGTTGATAGAAAGTCAGTAGTGTAAGTTCCTGCCTGGTTGGAATGTAGACAGGCTAGGACATTAGGTAATCATGCATATGAACAATATTTTCACCTTCTTGGCTTTAGCTACTTTTGAAATTTTTGGTATAATAAACAAAGGTATTTTAATAAAATATTTGAATATCTGCCTTTAGCTACCAACTCATGGACAAGGTCTAAGTGTCCACTGTAGGCTTCCCCAGGAAGAGGGGTATACTCATCCTCATGCGTGTTTTTATAAAATACCTTCTATTCTGAATAATTCGTTCTCAAATGTTCATCTCTCTGTGATCCCTTGTAACTAAGATCAGTTTTGTTCCAGTAAGACAATCTATGCTCTCACGGTAAGATATTCTGGTTGGTCTCTTCCTACATGGAAGAAGGGTATAGGATCAGGTAGACATTAGTGCCATTGAGACCTCATTTTGGAAATTTTAAGCTGCAGAAATTTCGAAGTAGCTTTTAAGAAGGCTTACTTTGAATCCATTAGCTCCACAAAGCTAACTCAGTTGATAAGTAAGTACTTGAAAAGCCATCACCTTTGGACTTAGCTATAAAGGCTTCAAAATATGATCAAATTTAAAATGAAAAAGACAAAATAGTAATTGAAAGAAAAATTGCAAATGTGAGCAATCCACCAAACAATATAAGTTTTTTCCACTATAAACAGAAATTTAGAGAAATAAGATCAATAACATTTTTAGGAACAATAAGGGTTCATTGTTACAAATTGGCAACCAAGGATATATGCCTGTATAAAGATTGCATCATTAGATACTTAAATTTAGAGGATACTACATGCTTCAGCAGCAAGTCTACCAAATGACAACAATACCAAGATTAACATGGCACTTGCACAAGGATAATATAAAAATTTGTGAAGTACTCCATATTTTTCATTTTTCAGATGCAAGAAATGAAAAACAGTTATTAAAAAGTTGATTACAAAAGTACAAGTGTAACAGAACATATAATTCATAGAATTAAAGGTTAGTTTGACATCAGTGTTTAAATCTTCACCTTAGAAAGGCCATTACATAGCATTACCTTTACAAAACTTGAAATTAGATAACATTGTCATCTTATCCCAAAGAAATAAAATACTATAAGGACCTAGGGAAAAAAAGGAATCTTAAACTTTTTCTATATGGAATGCAATTTGAATGGACACATTTATTAATTAACCTATATATTATAAAACAATGTAGAATTCAAAATATTATATCTAGGAGAGAAGGAAATGGATTATGGACATTATACAAACATAGATATACTTTTTTCAGACAAGCATCAGGAATAACAAGTTTCTATACTATTCATTTCCACAGATAAGTTAAAATTATTTCTGATTTAAAAAAATCACAAACTCTGAAAAAAACATTATAGATGTATACAAACAACTCTTGAATGCATTTAGACATCAATGTCATGCAATTCACTTGGAAGAATAACATGGTATCCATGATTTTTTAAAGTAAAATATTGCTGTTGCTTTGCATTGTGAAAATATTTTGTAGGGACATGAATGATGAACTGGCAGTTTTGAAATTTAAGAAACTTAACCAAACCATTAGGACTTTTGGAGGGACACAAAGGATGAACTGGCATTTTTGAAATTTAAGGAACTTAACCAAACCATTACGATTTATGAGAACAATTTGTAAAGCCTTTCACAACTTCAAAGAGGTAGTGATACATACTTATCCTTTTGGCAATATCAAATGCAGTTTCTTCCAAGTTGTTCTTCAGACCTTGTTTGATATAATTGTTCAACAGAAGTAGATACAGCATATCTTTGCTATTTCTATTCCCAGCAGCAAGATGCAAGGTGGTCAAGAGGACTTTAGTTTGGGCATTTGTATCTGCATCATGATGAAATAAGAAAGAAACCACTCTGGTATTATTCCACATATAAGCACTGTGCAGGGGTGTCCAGCTATTCACAGTTATTGCATGACTGTCTGCCTTGAGCTACCAACTCATGGACAATATCTAAGTGTCCACTGTAGGCTTCTCGATGAAGAGGGGTATACTCATCCTAATCCCTAGTATTTATATGAGTGGCCTTTTTGGAAAGTAGTCTCCGCACTGTAGTAAGCCGATTAATTTCAGCATCCCAAAGAAGAAATTTACTTGGATCCTTCTCCATTTTTGTCTTGTAATTGATACCATTTCTCACTTTTCATATTGTTCCTTGTCTTCATCAGAATTGCCTAACCAGAGACTTTGAGTACCAGTGGGAATGAAGTGTCAATGAATTTCCCGTATAGTTCACGTTGGTTGAACTGGTCGGAAAAATCCGGTGAATTTTCGGTATGTTTTTTCACCGTGATTTATTTTCTCTTTTTCCATTTTTACTATTCTAAATTATTCTACCTGGAGAGTAGGGATTGATAGAGAGCAGAAAAAGATTTTGCTCCGTATTCAAAGGTACACACTGAAAATGAGGACCAGTGGTAGATTCATGTGCAGCTTATTCTAGGAATGAGAAAATAGGAAACAATACCTTCTATGTAAATGATTTGGGAAATACCATGAAATAGTGTAAGTGAACTCACTATTCAACATAAGAGCTTTCTAATAGATCCATAATTCATTGGTACTCAAATTAGAAAAAAATGTATAATGCAGTAGTAAAATAGAAGTACTTTGCATAACTACTTAAATTCCTTGTTTTTTAAAATGACACTTGTTTTCATATATAAAATTAGGCCTGTTTATTGTCTTTAGGTGAATTTCACTTTTCTTCTTGGAGAATATAATGATCAAAGCAATAGTTCAGAATCAGCAAGCAATAGTTCAGAATCATGCTTCCAGCACAAGTGGATCACCAGTAAGTAATACTTGATACCATTTTCTAAAAAGATTTATCACAGATACAATCAGCCTGCCTTCTCTAGTTACTTTCCTAGCCTGGACCTATTCCTTCATTGTACAGGAAAAGTGTGATTCCACTGATTTCAGTCAGATCTGTTACTAGAATTATAAAGGATTTAGATGTTTTTTTAAATTAGTTGTGGGGTCTGAACTCTGGGCCAGGGCACTGTCCTTGACCTCTTCAAATCAAGGCAAGTGCTCTACCACTTGAGCCACAGCACCACTTCCAGATTTTTCTGTTTATGTGGTGCTGATTTGGGAAATGGCAGGGCAGAAAGTGAAATGATACAACCGAAAATATAAAAGCAAAACAAATTAGGATAATTATGGAGCAATTATATTATCTATGAGAAACATGAAAGAGAGAGAGGAAAAGAGATACAGTTGTGCAATGACCTATCTAGCCACAAAATCAATGCTTCTGGTCGATTTACAGAACAATCTCTTTAAAGAGATGGAAATAGAATTTATTTATTTACTTTAAATTAGTAAACACATTTTTAGTAGCCTACATAAAGAGACATACATTTGACCAAATTACAGACAAGAATTTTACTCCTTGGGCTGGGAAGGTGGCTCATGGTATAGTGCTTGCCTTGCAGCTTACTAAAGTGTGGAGACTACTTTCCAAAAAGGCCATTCATATGAATACTAGGGATGAGGATGAGTATATCCCTCTTCATAGGGAAGCCTAGAGTGGACACTTAGACATTGTCCATGAGTTGGTAGTCAAGGCAGATATTCATGCAATAACTGTGAATGGCTGGACACCCTGCACAGTGCTTCTATGTGGAACATATTGCAACAGCGTGCACACACACATACACACACACATACACACATATACACACACATCATCAGATTTCTTCCTAAGTATTTTTTGTGTATGTTCTTAAGAAGAAATTTACATTACTAACTTGAATTTCTGACAGGACAAGATCATCACTGTACATCTTGCTTCTATGCTCTCAGTTTTAAATTACTAAGTATGTGCATTAGATTAGTATAGGAAATAGTAGGATCCACACTGGTGGCTCATTTCTTTAATCCTAGCTAATCAAAAAGACAAAATCTGATGATTGTGGTTTGAAATCAGACCAAGAAAAAAAGTCTATTAGATTTTGATTTGAAAGTAACCTGCAAAAGCTAGAAATGGATCTGTGGTACAAGCAGTACAATGCTAGCCTTGAGAAAACTAAAACAAAAAAATAATTCTGGGACAGAGCCAGGTCCTGAGTTCAAGCTCTAGTATTAGCAACAAACTAATGAATTAATTAATTAACTAAAAATAAATTAAGTGGTCACATGTGGAGTGGAAGGTAAAATGTAACAATCATGGTGACTGGCTTATGTATTATTTTGTAATAAGGCAAATTATCATTTGTCCTAATCACTAACATTTTATTTGAAATTTTTTGTACAATAAACCCTGAATTTGGCATGCGTGTATATGTGTGTGTGCATGTGCACACCTGTGTGTATGTGTATATGTGTGCTTTGTGCTGTTGCAATGTTGCTTGGCAATGTGGACAGGGTGAGGCTTAAAAGAGCTGTTGTTATGTTTTTATTTATCAGTGTTCCATTCTGTCATTTCAGTGGAACCACCCTTCTGTACATTTTATTTGTCAAATGATAACAATATCATTATCAAAGCATTTACACAATTAAGTTAGATAAAAGAGATCACTTTCAGCTCCTAGTATTTGTTAGGTAAGAAGATACAAATATAATTAGGTAGTAAGTTATTGCTGTAAGATGACTGTCAGTACAAAATATGTATTTGACCTCTTAAATTGGTTATACTTTTAAGATATACTCATGGAGTGATTTTGAGTGACTTGATCAAACAGGTATTACTTTCTGGTTATTCCTGTGAAACACAAGGTGGATAAATTCTTTTCGCATTTCTATTGAAAATAACGTTTTTTGTAAGATCGTATCTATTCACACTAATATAATAAACCCCGTATTTTTAAAGTTTGAATATCCCATCATATTGACTGAAAATCAATATTGTGGATATGCTTGTTAGATATACATTTCAAAAATAAAGAAACAAAAAGAATGTGTCAAGTGGGGCTGTAGCTCAAGTGGTAGGGCGCTTGCCTTGAGCTGAATAGCCCAGGAACAGTGCCCACGCCTACAGTTCAAGCCCCACGACCGAAAGAAAAAAAAAAAAAGCACGTGTCATCTCCAGATTGTGGATGCATTTGAAGTTGTTTTGTACATACAAAGATTTCTTCATTAATAGTACTTTTGTTGGAGTAATTATCACAAATTTAACAAGTAAGGCTTTTTGAATATCTTTTTGAATATAAATAACATCTCAGAGCGAGTCTTACAATTTCTGAAAACCCTTTGAATATTTTATTATTATTTCAGTTCATTGACTATAGAGCTAAAGACATTTCTGCAAAAAGCATTGTTAAAATCTGAAAAAGTAAGTGGGTATATAGGCTTTTTATGCATCATTTTATGGAAAGCAAGTTTTTATGAAACTAAAAGAAAAAGAATTAAAGAATGCAAGTGAATTCGGGAAGCTAATTATTAGTATAACTTTGTTTTCTACTAGCACGGTCCTTTGAATGTAGCTGATGCAGATAAATTATGTCCTTTGTGTCACTGTGCTTCAGTTATTTTTAGAATCTTTGTAGTTATAATAGTGAATTTGTAGTATAAATAAAGGTCTTTGAAAATGATTTGGATTAATCTTGTGTTTTGTGTCCCACTCCCAAGAAAATGAGTTATTTTCAAGTATTAATAGTTTATGACTGAATCTTCAGTATCATAAGGAATTTTTAAAAAATGTAGTAGTATTGATGTCTTTTTTTTGAGGGGGGGCGGTGGGTCCGGTAGTGGGGCCTGAACTCTGGGCCTGGGCGCTGTCCCTCAGCTCTTCAGCTCAAGGGAAAAGCTCTACAACTTAAGCCAAAGCACCATTTGCAGCTTTTTTCTTTTTGCTTATGTGGTGCTGAGGAATTGAACCCAGGGCCTCATGCATGCAAGGCAAGCGCTCTGTCACTGAGCCCCTTCCCAGCCCTTTATGTCTTTTTAAAGCAATTGTATTCACAAGTTTGAGAATCTTTAATTCATGCTTAGGTCTTGGAGTCTATGATTTTTAACCTCTTGTTCCTAACATTAATGATAGGTCACATGGCATTTTTGGGTATATGAAAGGTAAAATATTTTTCTGAGGTCAAAGTTGATTTTTATCAGTCTGGCTTTAATGGCATTTTAAAGTAGTACCTTTCTCTCAAAATATTGGGTATAAAAAGCAATCAAAACACTTCTAATGGTAAACAACTTAGGTGAGCTACAATGTAAAATGATTGGTCCATAAGACCTGCAGTCTCTTTCCATCAGGAATTTGGGAGGTCATTCTTTCAGTAAGACTTTGTTAAATAGTGATAGGGTCCCCAGGCAGTGCAGTGTTGAGTGAAGGGATACAATATGATTTCTACTATTTTGAGGTAGAAATCAAGAATGTTATACTTTAGCAGTTCCTTTCACCAGGGAGATATGCATTGATTATGAATTTTGAGTTTTCATATTACAGTTACCTATTTTCTAACAAAGACAAAATGAAATATTATGCGTGTACACAATAATTCTGAGAATTTCTCCTAGAAATTGTAGACTAAGTACTGGTATTTTAGTCATAAAATAGAATGAGGTTAATTGATACAGTGGGAGATGGATCTCAGGATAACACTTACCATGTGTGCAATGTTGTACTAGTAATTCCAACTCTGAAGACTTCAGTATCATCATCTGAGAATTAATAATGTAAATAGTTCCACTTTATGGAATTATTGTGAGGATTAAATCAGATACCATAGTTAAAGTACGTGGAAAAACAATCAATTAGCATTTGGCACATTCTACCTGTTATTTTATCATTTGATGAATTCTAAGATTTTTACCGTGATTCTATACAGTGTCTCTTTATGATGTGCAAGGTAGTGTATTGATATTCATTGCATTGATCACTTTTCTGTCACTATTAGGAAAATATCTGCAAAGAAAATTTCTTTTTTTTTCTTTTTGTGTCTGGTCGTGGGCCTGAACTCTGGGCCTGGGCGCTGTCTCTCAGCTCTTCAGCTCAAGGCTAGCGCTCTACCACTTGAGCCACAGCGGGACTTCTGGCTTTTTTTTTCTGCTTATGTGGGGCTAAGGAATCGAACTCAGGGCCTCATACATGCAAGGCAAGCGCTCCAACACTGAGCTACCTTCCCAGCCCTGCAACGAAAATTTCTCAGGAGGAAACTATTATATTGACTCATGGTTTAAGAGAACGCAGTTTAAGATGTCTCCATTGTTTTTAAGTATATTTTTATTATCTTAACTAGTTGTACAAGGAATTTCCATTCAATAAATCATTTTTAAGTATAATGGATCTTTATATAACTTTTCCCTACCCTTCCAAACCTCACCCCACCTTCATTTTTACTAGTTTCATAATATCTGCATTGAATATACTGTCTTCACTCTCTTCCTCCATAACTCTCTTTATTCCTTCCCTTTGATTTCCCCTCATATCTTCCAAGTGATAATTTCCTGGTATTCATTTTGTTTGATTAAAAGTTCAATTTTATAAAATATACACCTTTTAAATACTCCTCTGCAAATAGCATGCTTTGGTTAATATTGTTGTGTAAACTTGTATAAAGTTCTAGCTTCCAAATATGAGACAGAACATGGGTCCTTTGTGTGTCTGGTTCTGACTCAGTTTGCTTAACATTTTTTTAGATCTATCTATTTCTTTGCAAATAATGTAACAATCTTCATAATTGATAAGTGCAATCCAATTGTGTATATATGACACACTTTCTCCAACCATCCCTCTGCCAAAGGGCATCTGGGCTGTTCCCATAACTTGACTATGGTGAATAGTGCAGTAGTGAATATGGTTCTGAAAGTTTTTTTACTGTAACCTTTTGGAGGCATTCATCACTATCTTTCTGGGAGCAATCCTCTAACCTGTTTTCCAGAATAAACACATCTTTCCCTTCATCTCCATCACAATGTATTGCAAATCCTCAAAAACACACTACCCCA
Source organism: Dipodomys spectabilis (assembly GCF_019054845.1). NCBI lineage: Eukaryota > Metazoa > Chordata > Mammalia > Rodentia > Heteromyidae > Dipodomys > Dipodomys spectabilis. The sequence continues at coordinate 81,141 of NW_024871124.1, forward strand.
TACAGATCTCAATAAGCTAAAACCACACTGTGCCCATATTCTTTCAATACATTTTTAATAATTGTACAAATAATTTAGTGAGAACCTTCTATGTACTTTCCTAATGTGGGAATGAGGGACATCACAACAGAGTAAAAGTAAGATATATGCAATTTAAATAGTTATTATCATATTTAAAATCTTGTTAAGCTGTAACTCATAGCCTCACTTACTATTATTTTAATCTTTATTTGATTATCTCCTAAATTATAACAGGTGAGTTAAATACAAAGGCAAAAAGTGTGGTTTGATTTTGACATTCATGTATGAGGATGCACAATATGGGCAAATAGATGGATTGGAATTAATAGCAATTATCCATTTTGGTAAAGTAGAGATAATTTTCCAAACTGATTCTCACAATTCATATTCCATTCAACAAAAAGAAACGTGTAACAATTCTTTTTGTTTTGCACTTTATTAACTTTTGTTTCCATTTTATTTAATAATGAAGGATGATTTCATAAATCTACTGTAGATACAAAAATATGTTAAAATATTTCTATCTGAATGCATTGATACATACATACACATATATGTTACACAGGTTACAGTGCTAATTTATAACTTCTGTAACTGTACAATTTACTAAATTATTAAAAACGTCGATGGCTCATGCATGGAATCCTGGTTACTCGGGAGGATGAGATCTGACGATCATGGTGTGATGCCAGCCTGGGCAGGAAAGTCCATGAGCCTCTTATCTCCAAACAACCAGCAGAAAATCAGAATTGGAACTGTGCCTCAAAGTAGTAGAGTGGTAGCCTTGAGAGAAAAAGCTCAGGACATCACCCAGGCTCTTAGTTCAAGAACTACAATCTACCAAAGAAAATCTATTTAATTTACACCTGTGTAAGCAGAGTATTTCCATCACCCAAATGCACATCCATGCTCATTTGCAAGGTAACTCTGCTTTGGCTGAAGTATCAATAAATATTATAACTTAAGTAGAAAGCATTGGAACGTGGGTTCATTCTATCTCTCTCATGGATTTTTCTCCACTCAAATACTCAAGTGTTACAATTATTCCAAGTATTTAAAATCATAGTTTTTTTTCTTTAATAACCCTAATATTAGAGTTTGAATTCAGTGTCTTGTGCTCCCTAAATGGGTGTTCTTACCACTTTGTCATGTGCCCAGCCCTAAATTATCCTGATTATTTTTTAGATAGAACCTGGCTTCCTACTTGTGTATGACCTTGGCCTCAGTCCACTTCATGTTATTCATCCTGGAATTCAGAAAAACAGGTGCATGGCATTGTGTACAGCTCTTTCTGTACAGTCTGGGCTTTAGCCACTGTCCTCACAACAGTGTACTCCCATGTACTCAGGATTTTCATAAGCTTGTCATAGCTGATTATTTTTAACTCTTTGCATTTCCTGCAGGTTCATGAGTACTGAATTAATTTGTGTTTTCTTGGGTTGTTTCGTTTCATTTGAATCTATGTGTTGAGTTCCTCACTTTTCCTTTTGTTTCTTTCCCTCAAGTTCTTATCTAAAGTGCTGGGAAACCAATTCTTCTTTCTCAAGATAGTCAGGGTGAACATTATTTATTTCTAAGCTATTTCAGTAACATTTAAATACCTTCATACATATGAATGGTATACAAAAGCTAAGCGCTGAGAAGGGTGTTTTTATTTTCACGGCAGCCTTTGACATACACTGACAGATTATGAAATATTTGAAGATAATAAAACTACAGATGCATGCCAGGAGGAGAAAAACCTATAATTAATTGTTTGACAGAGGCTTCCCATCTAGTGAAAGAAATATATTGCTTGATGCAGGGTTTCACAAAATCATATTGCTAGGAAGAACCTAAACAATCATCTAATAATACAGACTTGAGAGTGATGAATTGACTTCCTGAATAATTTACTTTTGGGTCAAATAAAAGCAGGCTTCCAAAGAGAGAGTAGACTTTATAGAAATATGATGAATTTTATGTAAATAGGTCCTTAGCTGATTTTGTTAATTTGTGAAGTAATACAGGGGAATAAATTACAGCAAGGAAAAAAATTACAGAATTTCACATGGAAATACTCATTTGTGTCTGTGTGCATGCACATGTGAATACGCACATGCACATGTGCATGTGCTCATGCATGCATTCATCATTCTTGAGGCTTGAAAGTGTCTGGGAACTATTCCTAAACTTCTGTGCCCAAGGATAGTGGTCTACCATTTCAGCCACTGCTACACTTATGGGTGGTTTTTTTTTGAGATAATTGCTTGTATTTTCATGATTGGACTGGCTTTGAACAGTGGTTTTCAGATCTCAGACTCCTGAGTAGCTAGCTAAACTTATTCAACCTCTGAGTAGCTAGTTAAAATTCTGCCTGTCTTCTATGCTTCACTGCTCTTTTATTCTTTTCTTTAGGTATTCACAAGCCTAAGTCATATATATGTCTAGTTGCTTTAAAAAAATACTCTCACTGCTTGGCATCAGGGGCTCCCATGTGTACTCTTAACTACATAGCAGGCTTTAGAACAGAACTCAAGCCGAAAGTTTACTGAACTTCCTTCTCAGTCTATAGCTGGGTGCATTGGATCATTTCCACCATCCTGTACAATATAGAGACTAAGTTTGGAAAGACTGGGGATCCAGACCAGTCAAGGCAGCAAGCTAGACAAGTTGGTGTGCAACTCTGATGCCATTGATGAAGGGAAAGTTAAAAGGACAGATCAGGTGCATGTTCTTTTGGAAAGGGAACCCCTCTCCTAAAATTAACCACTGATAAGACGCCAGCCTAGCAAGAACAATATACCCCATGTTGAAATCCCCAAATTTCCCACAACCAAAATATGTACATACATTAACACCCAAAAACTTAGTAAAATCTGTTCTTTGCTCTAATACCAGCTTTATCTGATTATAATATGATGTGATAGAATACTTTCTTCATTAAACTTATGATAATTTAAAAAGACCTAGAAAATTCTTTCTCACTTATTAAGTGCAAACGAATGGCAAATTGCCTAATTTCTTACATATTTGACTACCACAATAAATTCATCTTATGATTATTATTAATAGTAACATATTCTGAAGTATTGCTTTACTTTGTAACAGTTTTTAAACTTTTTGCTTCTCTGCTGAATTTGAAATATTTAAATAGCATCATCAAAGTATATTCATTGGGTACTTAGGGCAGTTTTTTTAGAGTTTTTAACCAATGGCTTCTAAGAATTCTTAATTGGTATATTATTTGGTTTATTTTTAATTTAAATTTAATTTTATTGTAATAGAAATGTACACAGGGGTCACAGTTATATAAATATGGTAATGAGTATATTTCTTAGGGAAGGAACATTGTTATCTCTTCCATCGATATTTGTGTTCACTCAAAACAAGAACTACTGATGGTTTTGCTGTTGCTATTGATCAATGGGTACTTTTGCTTTCTTTGTTCATGCATTTTTATTATAAAATTGATATACAGAGGGCTTACACTTAATTAAGTAAACTAAAGAATACACTTCATTTTATTTTCTAAATTTCAAATTTGAGCTTAAATGTTTTCTTTTGTTTCTTTAGGGTAATTCTTTTTGCAGAGTTGTAGGATTAGTTAATTTAATTTTGCATGATTTTTACACATGTAAATTATTCAGATACATATATTTTGCTCTTAAAATATTTAACATGTGACTATTTAAAAATTATTTTCTTAATTTTTATATGGTTAGTGGTTTTAAATAAATTTATTTTCTTATAGTTATGAACATATTTGTCCAGGTAGCAAATACTGTATTTTCAAGAAGCACATACTTTATTAAGAAAGGCTTCATTACCTGGTCACTTTTTGGAAATATTTGTACTTGAATTAAAAAAAAATTTGAGCTCGGCATGGTGATTTGTGGCATCCATTTTATAGCTATGGCGGGAAGTGTAAATAGGGTTTGTAATTCAGGAGAGACAGAAATTAGAAGACCTTATTATATAACTATTCAAAGTGAAATGATTAGAGATAAGCCATCCATAGCGTTATATAGAGCACCTCGCTATCATATTCTAAATCTTGAATTAAGACCCCAGTAACATCAATCTTTTGTCAAAGTAAAAGTACACATGTTTCAAAATGTTTGTTATTTAAAACTCATTTGCAAAGATTCTCATGTCTTCTATTAATTTAAATTTACTTAATCTATTAAAATCCAAGTATATTTTGACTATTTTATTTCTACTAAACTTTTAAATAGTATGAGCAATATAATGATTTAATATATTAACATACCTTTACTATTTGTGATACTTTCCTCCTTTTAATATGATAATATCAACATTCCAAATGTGTGTATGTGGTGTGTGTATGTGCATGTTTATGTGGTTTCTGTGTGTGTGTGCTTTGTGTGTACTTTGTAATGCTTGCAAGATCATACCATTGCTTCACATATGCTAGGCCAATGTTTGACCACTGAGTTATACTGTATAGTTATAATCCAAATAATGTTTTAAATCATGACTTTTAAACTTTCATTCCTAGTATACTTTTTCAAAATTATATGTGATAAAGTGTGATTCATAGTCTATCCACGTTAGCAAATTTATTGTTATTTTGAATATTTCCACTGCCTTTCCACTTTCAAAGTCTTGTGTTTGTTATTGATAAAGGTTTTACTTTGCTTCTTTTCTCTCTTCATTCTTTTGCCCTTTAGAGATTACCTGTTCTTTCTCTTATGTCTTTGGAAATTAATTATCATATTCTTATTACAATTTCTTTACATTGTAACAGGTATATACAATGCTTTATTTTCTATTTTATTTTTTCCCATTTTGGCTGACTTTTAGTCCAAACTATTAGATAGGCTAAAAAGAAACTTGACTCAGGACACTTTATTTTTCTCCTTCTCTTCTCTGAAGTCTTTCTGTTTTTTGAAACACAGGAGCTCTTATGTGGTCCATCATTCTTTCCACTCTCATTCTCCTCTGTTGTCCAGCTCAAGTTGTTATCATTCAGCTTTATTATGCTACAGCGTTATCTAAATCTTAACTCATTCCTAAATTAATTTTAGTTGTTTCAAGTATTCTCTAAAGACATATCTATATATATTCTATATATAATATCTGAGGTCTTGTGTTTTCACAAGGTACAAAATATGAGTGATTATCAAGTATCTAGATATCTCTGCAGAATATTGGTTCATCTGCTCAATAAAATCGTATGTAAATTCAAGGAATACAGGTCAGTCAGAACAACCTTGTAAAATGGTGTAGCTTAAGCCTTCATACTAGCTTTGAATCTTATTACCATGTTTAGTAGTGAAGGAAACATAGTTCTACAATAAGAGCAGACACATAGAAGAATGTAACAGATTTGTCAAAAATAAATTCTTAGTTTTATGGTGAATAGATTTTGAAAAGTATCCCATGACTTTATGAAATAAAAATAGAATCATGAATGGGTGTGTATTGGCATTATTTTCTCTCGAGATTTAAAGAATGATCGTAGACTACTACCTCAATCATTTTTTTGTTTTTTGTTTTTTGTTTTTTTGTTACTCATGGGGCTTAACGTCTGGGCTTAGGCATTGTCCGTGTGCTCTTCAGCTCATCTCCAGAGCCATACCGCTTGAGCCACCGTACCACTACTGGTTTTCTAGTGGTTTACTGGAGATAAGAGTCTCATGGACTTTCCTGCCCAGGCTGGCTTTAAACCACAACACTCAGATCTCCGACTCCTGAGTAGCTAGGATTACAGGTGTAAGCCACAGGCACCGGGCCTCCTCAATCCTTATACAAAAATTTAAAATAAGAAATGATTATCAAACTAAATGTGAGATGTAAAAACCTAAAAAACATAAATGTAAAAATTCATGACATTGGACAGTAAAGGTTTCTAAAACTTTGACGTGGAAAGCATTAGTGGCTAAAGGAAAGCAAGACTAAACTGGATTATATCAAGTGATAACTTTTCATAATTCAAAGGACACTATAACCGAAGTGAAAACATCCAACAGATGGAGGGAACATATTTGTTAATGCTATAATGTTAATGCTACAATGATTCTGAACCTTAAGCATTTTTATATCTTCTAATTCTATATAAAGTTTTGCCTGAATAGGATATTTCTTTAAAGAACATATGTAAATTAATACTCAAGATGAGGAGCATATGAAATAAGCTCCTCTTTAGTATCTAAGATAAAAGAGAAAGAATACTGAATAGTATGACCCTAATATAAAAAGATGACCCAAAATATAGTAATGCATTTGTGGAGAAATTGATATACTCCTCATATTGATTTTATTTGTATAATACTGCAATCATTTTAGCAAGCAAGTTTTCAAGTCTTCAAAAGGTCAAACAGAATTGTATAGGATCCATTCATCACACTTCTATGAATGTATTAAAGAGAAGTAAGAAACGTGTTTGGAGAGAGAATTGTAGTTCATTGACAGTGCACTTGAATAGTATGTGTGTGACCCTGGAAATAATCCCCCAAAACAAATTTTGAAACGACACTCTATAGAGGATGCATGCTGGACAAATTCCTGTTACAGAATTTTAGATCTATTTTAATGTCTGCTCTAAAATTTATAGCATTTCTATTTGAAGAAATGCAAGTTTGTGAAAATTAGGCTTTGAAAACCTATGAAGGTACAATTCACTTCCAAAGCACTAAAATGTATACAATAAAAGGAGATAATATATCGTAAGTTAATTACATGTCAGCAAAAAAACTATTGTTAAAAATTCTTCACACAAAATGCAGAATACTTAAAATGATATTTTTGGTGTTGGCTAAAAACTCTGTAAACTACAGAGTTTAAAACAAAGATGTGATTTCTGTTTATTTTGAGGGGATTTTTTGTCTGTTATTTTGAGTTTATACAGAGATAACTCAATCAAAAGTCCATGTGATAACTGGAATACCTAGGAATTATGCATCACTTATAAGTAATTGATAATCTTTTCTGGAAGAAACTTTTAGCAAATAACAGAAGACACAAATCTATGCATCTGACTTTTATGAAAGCCATACATTACTTGCTTAATCCAATTGCTTTTCTCTAATTTGCTAGGAAACCAAATTATTCTCAAGACATGAGCCAAAAGCAGTGAAAAAAAAAAAACAAAATACACAATCATCTTGATTTATTTGTGAAAATAACAAATGAAATAAAACAATTCCACTTAAGGGGCTCCAATATTATTATCAATGAAACGGTTCCTGAATGCCAACATCGATTGAATTTTTAGAATTTCTGTGAACATATAAAAACTAGAACAAGAAAACAAATATAGTCTTAGAGTGAGCCAGCCTCGCAATCATTTTCTTAATTGTTTTGAAATTACAAAAAAATGATACTCCTTTGCATTGGAAATCATTTAAAAACATTTATCACTTATTATAATTCAAGTAACAAGCAAGAGTAATTTTATATAATCATTAAAATATCTTTTTATTACTATTTTAAAATAGAATAAAAGACCAGTCCTAATATTTTACCTACCCATCATTATTCTTAATTCCTAATCATTACCTAAATATCTTAATCTAAATAGTCATGTCTTTAACATAGACCTAAATATTGTATACATTTTAACTTAACATTTTCCAAGGGCATATATTCATGTTTCTAAGAAATGTTCACAGCAGTTAAAAGATGCTTTGTAAAATTAATGTGATACATTTTCTTGTTGTGGTTATTGTTTGCAAAGCCTGGGCATTGTCCCTAAGCCTTTTTATGCTCAAGGAAAGCATTCGACAACTTGAGGCACAGAGCTATTTTCTGTTTTTAGTGGTTAATTGGAAATAAGAATCTAAAAAATATTTTTCTGTCTGGACTAATTTCTAATATAATTCTGAGATCTCAGCACAAGAATAGCTTGAATTAGGGGCTGGGAAGGTGGCTCAATGGTAGAGCGCTTGCCTTGCATTCCTGAGGCCCTGGGTTCTATTCCTCAGCACCACATAAGCAAAAAGAAAAAAGCCGGAAGTGGTGCTGTGGCTCAAGTGGTAGAGTGCTAGCCTTGAGCTGAAGAGCTGAGGGACAGCGCAAAGGCCCAGAGTTCAGGCCCCACGACCAGACCAAAAAAAAAAAAAAAAAAAAAAGAATAGCTTGAATTATAAGCGAGAGTTACCAGCACTTGGTTTGATGAATTAAAAAAATTTGATTATGTTTTAATATTTTTTCACTGTAATGTATATCATTCTACACATAAATTTAGATATATGTATATATTTCTGACAAATAATCTCTAAAAATGTATCTTTCTACACATAACATATATATAGAGAGAGACAGAGAGACAGAGAGACAGAGAGAGACAGAGACAGAGACAGACAGAGAGGACAGACTCCCTCTAAAACTTTTATGCTACTATTTTGACCTTTTTCATTTCAAAGATATATAGTCTGTTTTTCTAAAAGTTTCTTAGAATAAAATAACTAATATTTCAATAGAAAGTAGAGTTTATTACTTTCAAGGAAATTTTAGATATGCATTTGATATAGTAGTAACATTTACAGTATATCACTTGAAAATTTTATGTTGAAACTCTTAAATATTTGTGTGTAGTGATGGGGAGAGAGGAAGTTAATTAATATTGGTTAGGAATTTGCAATGCTTCGATAATCTATTTCATAATCTGTTATAAGTGCATAGTCAAGCTATCTGATATGGGTTAGTTTTTTGTTTCTTTCTTTGTTCAAAATTTTAATATGGATGCATTCACTGTGGTGACATTAAACTTATTAATAAAAAGACAAATAATAACAAAATCATAGACACAAACCAGACTTTCAATAATTAGCACTTCTGATGCTAATAATAATTTTGATGAAGATGATGATGATGACCACAGCGTAACATGATAATGACAATGTTTTGATTGAAAAGGAAGACACTTTAGACATCTTTAAAGCTAGATTCCCACATTGAATTCATAGTAATAAATGACGTTGGATTACATACAATAAGAATAACAAGAGGAGAGATTCAATATCAGGAAATACAGTCACATAAACAGGTAGAGACTGTAAAATTCCTAATGTTATTCCTGCATACTCCTGTATACTCACTTTTCTTTGTAGTAATTTTTTTTTTTGTTTTTCTGGGTTTTTTTGGTCGGTTGTGGTGCTTGAAATCTGGGCCTAGGCGCTCTCCCTCAGCTTTTCAGCTTAAGGGGAGTGCTCTACCAGTTGAACTACAGCGCCCCTTCTGGGCTACTGGTAGTTTATTGGAGTTAGTAGTGTCACGGTCTTTCCTGCCCAGCTTGGCTTTGAACAATGATCCTCAGATCTCAAGCTCCTGAGTAGCTAGGATTAAACGTGTGTGAAGAGCTAAAGTAACTCCATTGTAATATGAAGCCCCTTCAGCTGTGCTGCCGTCAGAGTAACTACCAAAGAGAGCTGTGCTGCCAAAGAGAAAAATAGTTCTCAGAAAAACCCCAGGTTGCCGCCAACCCTGCCCACCCTTAAGGAACAGAACAGTTGCCCAGGTGTTCCAGCAGAAAAAGGGAAGTGTGATCAGGGAGGACTTAAACCCCCTAACATGTGAACTTACTTGTGTGGAAACCCCCTGAATTTGTGAACTTGCTTGTGTGGAAACCCCCTACACTTGTTTGTTTGATACTATAAAAGCTGTGCTAATTTTGAATTTTGAGCTTGGGGCCTCTTAGCATCTCTGGTTACAAAGTGCGCAGAAGACCAAGTTCGAGCTTGCAATAAACGACTCGTTGATGTTTGCATTGATCATAGTCTCTGGTGGTCTGAGAGGGGAGGCATGCGAAATCTGGGCACTTCACTGTGAGCCAGCAGCGCCTGGCTTGGTGGTATTGTTTTTTTTAATAAATCAAATAATTTATTTCCACATTTTGATGGACTAAGATATAGTTTTCAACTTATGGTGATTAGTTCAAATAATATTCTCATATAGATACTATTCAAAAACCAATGATATGTTAAGACTATGATCTTCAATACAGCTGTGAACACATGACACAATTTACATAATAGCACTTACATGTGTGTAGTTTTCTTAAAAGGACACAGGCCGTAGAGCCAGGAGGTAAAACTCATTTTTATTTCTGCATGAAACAATTTGTAACTTCATACCAACAAATGAATTTGACTCTTTCCTTATTTGCAAGCTAAGGTGGAAAATGTAAGGACTCTTCACTTTTCCTTTTTCCTGGTCTACAAGTCAACAGTATTTCTGGTAAATTACATCCATTTACATATGAGAAATGTAAGGCCAACAGTCAATGTAGTGAGTAAATAATGATACTAGAATTTGTGACTGAGCTCTTCACTCTGTGTGCTTACAAGGAGAGTAATTTAGTGATGGAGAGGACCAATATGAAAAGACTATGGGGAAAAAGCATACTTTGGAAATGGTTGTTTTAGGACTAGGTGACCAGTGATGAGTATTTGCAATAGGCTGGTGTTAGGGGCATAAAAAGGAGTACATAGAAATCATATTAGTGACAGAAACTGAGAACATCTTGATCATTCATCTTATCTAGTGGGCGAGAGTAGAAGGATAAGAAGAAATCTGAAGTGCTTCCACTTCTCTAGCTGGCAACTGTGTTAGTGATATTCTTGAGATAAGACTACAGGTGAAAAAGATGGATTTAGAGGTAAAAATTCTCTGATAGTTCTAAAATTTATGTTAAAAAGATGCAAAGATAGGTCTGTTTAGACATCATCAATATATCCATGACCATTAATGTGAAAAAGAATAATAAAATTGGGGGCATTATTGGAGGGAAGAGGAAAAGGAAAGTTCTGACACAAATGTGAGCAATGTGCGCACCAGTGTGGACAAGATTGGAAGAAAGAGATATATAAGTAAACAAAAAAAGTAATAAACACAGATTTACAGAAGTAAAGGAAGGAAAGAATATTCAGGAAGATATTGGAGGAAATATATTATCTGGATTTGAAAACTAAAGGGACATTGACAAGCAAGTTCAATAAGAACAGTGTTTTAGTGAAAGTCATATTAGTAAAATTTTGAGATATGAATGTGAACCCATAAAATTGTGGATTCATGAATTCAACAGATCCTGTTAATTTTAAATGTTGGGACAAAATGCCTTTATCCTAACCTTAGAAGAATTATACAGATATAACTGTCATGAACTTTACTTAGAGGTATTCTGTGAATATTTTTGAAGATTTGTTTAGCCAAGAGACTATAGATTGAATTACAGCACAAACAAGCCTAATGTATCCTACAGTTCCAGTGAGTGACAAATGAATCTATATCAGGTTGGGATTTTATTGAAATATCTTTAGATATGTTTGTATATTTTATCACCTACTCATTATAAATGTAGGATAAGTAACACTAGGTATTAGGTTGAACATAGAGCATTATGGATGTGACTGAAGACTCCTCAATTGATTCTTCTTTAGAATAGAAAATGCTTCAATAGGCATTGACACATCATAACTGCCACATATTCTTTTTAAGTGTAGTTCTTTTTAGGGATATCTCCATGCTGAAATAACTCTATCAATCAACCTGCCACAAATTCTTATATGTAGGAAGTGCTCTAATAAACTTCAAGCTTTTATTGAATGGAAGAGTTCAGACATTACCCTCACCACTTGGATTAAATGCTTAAAAAGATAATATATTGTGTTTAATGCCTTTCTTTCATTTTCTCATACATATTGTGAAGTAGTGAAGGATTCTGATGTAACAATAATACAGTGGTGACTTGTATTAACACAACATGTAGTTTTAATTCAGATACTTAACTAATTAGCTCCAAATTTTGTGGATATTTATATTTCTCCTGGGAAAACTAATGAGCTCCAAGGAAATGTCCCTAAGGACATTCTTTCAATTCTAATATCACTGTTTGTCTAAAAATGCTTTAAATTCTACACACTCTAATGTGGGCATAGGGTTAAATTGTGGAACTTTTCTCCTCAGAGAGTGAGTACTACCCTATTGCTTAACATGGACAATGTACATTCATACATAGACTGGGTGTGTGCAAAGAAGAAGTGGAAGTTGAACAATTTTCTTAGCAGTTTTTGCAGATAAAATGGAAATAGTGCAACTATGAACTCAAAAGGAATGTGCAAAGAAGACAAAGGCCCAAAGTAGAATATGCCAAGAATTGCTGAAGTATAATTTATTAATGATGACTTGAGTTTCTTACTACCTCTGTTCCCACCTATGTAATATTCTCAAGCTTTTTGGGGGAAATTTCACTTGACGACTTTCTAATATTAAAAATTATCACTTGATTCTAGTCTTACTCAGGACATATTTTCTATTATTTTCTAACTTTTCTACACAATCTGAGAATTGTTTCACATGTGTGTTTGAACATATAAGTGCCTATGTGTGTATGTGCATGTTTGTATGTATATATGTATGCAAAAACCTCAAACTCTTATTAAGCAATCTTGCTCATAACTAGTATTCCATCACTTGAGCCATTTTTCCAATGCATTTTTTGGCTGGTTAATTATACATAGTGTCTCAAAGACTGTTCTGCCCAAGCTGGATGCAAACTGAACTTCCCAGACTCCTTTACATTCCTCGGTTATATTTCTCCAGGAGTATCAACTTTTGAACTGCAAACATTTTTGTGAGTGTAAAATCTAAGCTGTAGCTCAGATTTTAAATCGAGTTCATATAAAGATAGATGAACATACACATTATATATGCTGAGTGTACACTGTTAGAAATGTAATCCTAAGCAGGGTGCCAGTGGCTCAAGCCTATTATCCTAGCTAATCAGGAGGCTGAGATCTGAAGATTGCAGTTCAAATCCAGCATGAGTAGGCAAGTTTCTGAGGCACTTATCTCTAATTAACCACCAGGAAAGTGGAAGTGGTGCTGTGGCTCAAGAGGTAGACACAAGCTTTGAGCTGAAGAGTAGAGGGATAGTGCCTAGGCCCAGAGTTCAGGCCCCACTACCAACAAAAAGAAAAAGAAAAAAAGAAAAAGAAATGTGATCTTAGCCACCAGTTCATTGCTATTATAATTCCTGCTCTCTCAACATGGCCTTTTTTCCAGTTAAATCCATGCTCTTATATCTGACTTGCTTGGAACCGGAATTATTCTTCCATTCTCCTTTTTACAAATTTGAATGATTAGCTACCATGATTTAGAGCTAGTAGAAGAAAGACAGTGGCCTCATCCTTCATGTTCCACTTAGGAGTAATGCTTTCTCTATATCACTCCCATAAGTCTACATACTGGCCTTGGCTTTATTGTTTCCAAGTTGTCTTATTTGCACAGTCTTCTATAATGTAGTGAACCATTATACTTAAACACAAAACTTCTCTTTCTCTTATTCCTATTATTTCACTTTCTTTTAACTTATGTACACTTGGGTAATAATGCACAATACAAACACTGACAAAAAATGTTTCTGAGAACCTTCTTCCCAGAGCACTTAAGAAATTTGAACTTAATATACTCCAGGATAATGTTTTTTATCATGTTTTCTATTGTGAAAATGGTGGACAAAGGGGTTAGAGTTACATAAGTAAGTTAATGAGTACATTATCTAACGAGCATTGTTACTTCCTCTTTTGTTTTTCCCCTGTCATCCCTTTTCTCCCCACCACCCCAATTCTCTCCTCCCATCCCCAAGATGTAAAGTTCGTTTTCAACATAGTGTCTTGTTCTTCTCATTTTAACAACGGGTCATACTGTATACTTCTTTCAGCATTTTATTTCCCTTCCGCTCCCTACATTAGAAAAATGTATATGCAAGATGAAGGTCACTGACATCAAATACAGTGGAAAAAGGTTATAGCATTGAGGAAGAAAATAGAAGAGAAACAAAAAATCACATAATACATGTTAGATACATTAAAAACAATAATAAGAAAGAAAAAAACAAGATGTTTCCCTATTTGGGGGTTAATTTCACTTAACATTGTCTTATCTGGCCATATGTACATGGATAATGTTTTATAAGCCATGGAAATTCCATATTTTCTCGTTACTAAGTTGTCTCTGAAACACATGTTACCTCATGTCCAAAGATGTCTTTGGACTATTTCAATGAAGCCAGAAAACACTCATTTTAAGGAACTTTTACTGGAAGTAGAAACTGAATCCAGGAAAGAAATTGACCATAAAGAAATGACAAAGTTCAAGTTAATTTGTGCTGTCGTTTTTACTGTACAAGAAAATAATCCAAGGCTAGAAGGAAACTCTGTCCCTGATTTTTTTGAGTGTGCTCTTTACTCAAAAAACTTTTCTGTAAACTTCTACTTGAGAATATTACAAAAGGAAAAAATATGCCATTTGAAGGCCAGCATAGAAAAAAAGAAATAACATTGTTTTACAGTGTTCTACTTCAAAGACACAAAGACATGGAGTTTTAAAATGTCTTATGCATGGATATTTAACTCCTGAGATGATTCTCTAGTTGCAAAAGTCAGCTGTCCCTTCCTTTATTCTGGTCCTGAGTTCGCCATAGCAATAAGGATTCCAAAAAGCAGGATCCAGTAGGTATGATCAGCAAAAGGAGCCTCTTTTCAAACCAGTGTTTAAAAGATGTTCTGAAAGAAATATATGAGATTTTTTGTTTGCTTGTTTGTTTATTTAGTTTGTGCCGCTTCTGGGGCTTGAACTCAGAGGCTGGACCCTGTCCCTGAACAGGTGTCTTTCCTGCCCACGTGCCCCCAAAGCTAGTACACTACTGCTTGAGCCAAAATTCCACTTCTGGATTTTTTGGTGTTTAATTAGAGATAAGAATTTGACAGATGCTCCTGCCTGGGTTGGCTTTGAACTGAGATAGTAAGAAAGCTAAGTGACATCAACTGTATGGACTTCTCTTTTGAACCAAGACATATTAGGTGAAGTTTATTATAAAGGTAATATTTGAAAATGTTTAAAAGAAGAGAATATGTCCAGCAAAGAAGCCATAACGTAAATAACTCAGCAAAAGTAGGTGCACTGAATCCTATTGGAAATTTTTTTTCTGCTTGTGAAGATTACTATTGACTTCGTCATTCCTTTTGGGGAAAATTAAAGTCACATTTGTCCTTTTTCTGTTGGTATTGGGGCTTGAACTCTGATCTTGGGCACTGTCCCTCAGCTCTTCAGATCAAGTTGAGTGCTCTCCCAGTTTAGTTACAGCATCACTTCCAGGTTTCAGGTGTCTAAATGAAGATAAATGTCTCATGGACTTTCCTGACCAGGCTAGGTTCGAAATACAATCGTTTGGTCTCAACCTCCTGAATAGCTAAGATTACAGGTGGGAACCACCAGCACCCGGCTCATATTTGCATTTATATGCACTTAATGACACTGTACACAATGGAAATTTGAATCAAATGATGACATTGCAGCTTTTCAGAAAATTTGAGGTAGCAATAAATATGTCATCCTTTTCCATGTTGTTACATTAATGACTCATGTGATATTGGACTCTGATGTCTGCGTAGGTGGATTTAGAATAAATAATTGTTAGTAGAGAAATAGAGAAAAACTGAGATTTTTAGAAAACAAAGGAGATCAGATATGAAAGAACAATATAGAATGACATACAACTTATCACACAGAGATTAAGATCTAGTCTAAGTGACTTAGAATGCTAAAGGCAATGAGGAATAAGCCTAGTTGATAAATAGCTCTTCAATAAACAAATTTGGTTACCTAGAAGAGTTTCTGGTATAATTTAGTAATTATTATTATTTATTTCTTCCTTCTGGATTTATTCCTTCACTTCTATCACAACTATTAATTAGCTGGTGCCTTTTTGGTGCCACAACTGACCAAAAAGATTTCCAAATCTCACTTAGACTACTCTTCTCATTGTGATTAGCAATGACCACTCAAAAGCCTGACATCTTTGAATTTCCAGGATTAATCTTCACCTGATATCTAAGCACATTCCTGACTTTAATTGTCATGACTTACTAACAAAATGTTTTATTTTTCCTCAAAATAATCTTCTAATATAGGTAAAGTACATGAATTAAGAACTATTGATAGGTCATAGTTGGAAGGAGCAATTATATATTCCAAGTGTAGGTTCTTTATTTCAGATTTACTAGCTAAATGAATATTTGCCAGTCCTGGGGCTTGAACTCAGCGCCAGGGAATTCTTCCTGAGATTTTTTTTTTTTGCTTAAGGCTAGCACTCTACCACTTGAGGCACAGCACAATTTCTTTTTCTGTTTATGTGGTACTGAGTAATTGAACGCAGCGTTTTATGCATGCTAAGCAATCACTGTACCATGAAGCCACATTCCCAGAACCCTAAATGACTTTCTTAAGATGGCATTACTTTGTCATTTCATTACTATGTATTATAATTTAGGCTAGGTGGTAGAAATGGAAATGGGAAACAATACTAAGTCCTGTAAGGCTGACATTCCTATCACATCACTAAGGAAGTACAATGCTAAGTTCTGCAGGACTCATAGGGCTGTTGCATGTGACATTATTATGTAAAACACCATGAACAGTCATCTCTGACATCCATAACATTCTGCTTCCACTTTTAAGTTCAAGAGCCAAAAATCTAAGCCTTTTTATTGATTGGGTTTTTTCCTAGGAAGGAAGAAAGAGGATGTGGAAGGTGATGTTGGAAAAATATTCATATTGGTTCCAAGTCCACATTTTTTGCATTTTAAAAAAAATTGATGAACTCCCACATCTGCTTGACTATGCTGTCTGTACAAGATGCGGATAAATGAAGACGTTTATTCTGGTGGATAGTCACATATATTAGTAAAATCCAGTTCTGGAAAAATGTTACTAGTATAAAGTATTGTATATAAAATCGTTTCATGTCCTAGTAAAACAAGATGTAATATTGAAATTATTTCTCCAGATTTCTTTGAGATTTTATGCTGTCTCAGTATTAAAATGTTCTCTAATTCCAGTAATATACAAGCATTAAAGACATGATTTGAAGATCTCAGTAGTTTTAGAAACAAAAGTACATGCAGAGACATGTGATGGCAAGTATGATTGATTGTATTGTAGTTCTCTTCTTTTTCCTCTTCATCTCAAGTGTTGCATATATTGACATATTAGTCTGTCCTGCATCAGCTTCCTGTAGGTGAGAGTTACCTCTACTCTGCAATGTCAAGATGGGTCATGTGACCTACTTCAGCTTACAAAAGTGAACCAGAAGTGGTCAAAGGCTATTTCTAGGGGAAGATTTCTATCCCATTGTCTGTGTAGTTCAAAGTGACATGGTTAAGTAAGAACCATCAGAAAGATGTAAAGAGGCTACATTAGAAGATAAAGGAAAAGACAACAATCCAGATTCTGAAGTTTCTGGAAAGCGGAACAGGAAGTAAATGCCTTTTCCACTAGAATCATCTGAAAAATATTTTAGCTCTGTAGGTGGCTTAATTTTAATCTAGTGAGACTTCTTTTAGATTTCTGTCTTATAGAACTGTAAAATGATAAATACAGATTATTCAAACCAATTAACTTGTAGAAATATTTTACATCAGATTTGGTTTAGTAAAGTAACGCAGCTACAGCCTTTTCCTGATGCAGCTACAAGAAAACCACATGTCCTAGTTTCTGAGAATAAGAAAAATTTGCCACCAGCTTTGTACACATGTATGATGTGCATACTTCTAAGGACCTTGCATTAATGAAGTCTTGAAATTCTGAATAATATTTAAATAAGAAGCTCCCAATCTCCATTTTCACATTTGGGGATCACTAAGTACCAAAGTTATGTAGAAGGTTAGGGTCAGAATGTAGAAATGAAATCCGTCTCCTAATATTATAAAGATAGTTTATGTTATTTTGATTTACAGTTTCTAAGTTAATAAAAAAAAAGGTATAACGGAAACAGTCACTCAATTTTCTATCGTTCTTAACTTTCCAACAGAAATTAGAGAATCCAGTAAAGATACAGCAATCCCAGGATGGTATAGGATGTTATAGGATCACTAGATGGTGAAAAAGAAGTTAACAAAAATGTGTCCCATGGAACAGTGGGAAACAAAATCTACATCTAAAGATTGTGATATTGCTAGAAAATAGTTTCTACTATGCTAATTCTTTGATAATTGAACATAGAGAAATGACAAAGTTCAAGTTAATTTTTGCTCTCGTTTTTACTGTACATGAAAAGAATCTAAGGCTTGAAGGAAACTCTGTCCTTGAATTTTTCAAGTGTGTTCTTCACTCATATAAAACTTGTCTGTGAACTTCTAGTTGAGAGTATTACAAAAGGAAACAATATGCCATTTGAAGGCCAGCATAGATGAAAAGGAAATAACGTTTTATTTTTTTCTTTTATTTTTTATTTTTATTGTGAGAATACCGCATAGAGGAGTTACAATTACATGGACAAGATAACGAGTACGTTTCTTATCAAGCATTGTTGCCTCCTCTTTGTTTCCCCTACCCATCCCTTCCTGTACTCACTCCCCTCCCCCCCACACCAAAGTTGTAAAGTTCGTTTTTCCACATAACGCCTTGTATATCTCATTGTTGCAATGGGTCCACTTGTATCCCTAGTTAAACGATTTATTTCTGCCCTTCTCCTCCACAAATTATACCAATATCAAATACAGTGAAAGAAGTGGTTATAGTGTGGGGGAGGGACATACAAAGCAACAAAGAAATCATCTTAGAAATATGTTAGAAACAATTGCATGAAAGGAAAAAAAAAACATTTGAATACTTATCTTGGGGTTCATTCCCCTAACATGAAGAAAATGTGGTATATGTACACAATGGAAGTCTATGCCTCCATCAGAAAGAATGGCATTTGTTAGGAAATGGAAAGTATTGGAAAAAATTATGTTAAGTGAAGTAAGCCAGGCCCAAAGAAACATAGGTACCATGGTTTCCCATATTTGCAACAACTAGTATATGTCTGAGTCAAGCAGAAAAGGTCAGATAAGATGATGTTAGGGGAATAACATTGTTTTAAAAATGTTTTTCAGCAAAGAAACAAAGACATGGAGCTTTAAAAGTGCCTTATTCATTGATATTTCACTCCTGACATGATTCTCTTGTTGCAGGAGTCAGTTATCTATTCCTTTAATCTGCTCCTGAGTTCTCCATAGCTACAAGGATTCCAAAAAGCAAGATCCAGTGAGTATGATCAGCAAAAGGAGCGTCTTTTCAAACCAATGCTTTAAGGATGGTCCCAAAGAAATATATGTGGGTTTTTTATTGTTTGCTTGTTTGTTTAGTTTGTGCTGGTTCTGGGGCTTGAACTAAGAGGCTGGACCCTGTCCCTGAACAGTCTTTCCTACCCACCTGCCCTCAAAGCTAGTACTCTACTGCTTTAGCTAAAACTCCACTTCTGGCTTTTTTGGTGTTTAATTACAGATAAGAGTTTAACAGACTCTCCTGTCTGTGTTGGCTTTGTGATATTTTTAAATCCAAGTTACATAAACTGTATGGACTTCTCTTTTGAACCAAGAAATTTTTGGTGAAGTTTATTATAAAGCTAATATTTGACAATTTTTAAAAGAAGAGAATATGTCCAGCAAAGAAGCCATAACTTAACTCAGCAAAAGGTGGACTGAACTATTTAGGAATTATTTTCTCCGCTTGTGAAGATTTCTATGGACTTTGTCATTCTTAGGGAAAATTAAAGTCATATTTGTCCTTTTTCTGTTGGTATTGGGGCTTGAAGTCTGATCCTGGGCACTGTCCCTCAGGTCTTCAGCTCATGTTGAGTGCTTTCCCAGTTTAGTTACAGCACCACTTCCGGGTTTCAGGTTTCTAATTGAAGATAAATGTCTCATGGACTTTTCTGACCAGGCTAGGTTTGAAATACAATCGTCTGGTCTCAACCTCCTGAGTAGCTAAGATTACATGGGTGAACCACCAACACCCGGCTCATATTTGCATTTATGTGCACTTAATGACACTGTAAACAAATAATGGAAATTTGAATCAAATGATGACATTGTAGCTTTTCAGAAAATTTGAGGTAGCAATATATATGTCCTCTTTTTCTGTGTTGTTACATTATGACTCATGAGCTATGGGACTCTTACACTAGCATCCTCTGCTGTTTCCGTATGTGGACTTAGTATCAGAAATTGTTCATTGAGAAATACAGAAAGACTGAGATTTTTAGAAAGCAAAGGAGATTAGGTATGAAAGAGCAGCATAGAAGTATAAACAACTTACCACACAGAGATTAAGAACTGGCATAAGTGATTAGATTGCAACGGCAATGAGAAATAAGCCTAGTTAATAACTAGTTGTTCAATAACCAAAAATGGTTCTCTAGAACAGTTTGTGGTATAAGTTAGTTATTATTATCATTTATTCCTTCCATCTGGAGTTATTCCATCTCTTCTGTCAAAACAATTAATGAACCTCTGCCTTTTTGGTACCATGACTTACCAAAAAGGTTTCCAAATCTCACTTATACTACCCTTCTCATTGTGATTAGCAGTGCCCACTCAAAAGCCTGGCATCTTTGAATTTCCTGGATTAATCTTCACTTGATATCTAAGCTCATTCCTGGTATTAATTGCAATGACCTATTAAAAAAACGTGGTTTTTTTTTTTTGCTCAACACAGTATTTTAATATAGGTAAAGTCCATGCATGATTTAAGGACTATTGTTAGGTATCAGTTGGAAGGAGCAATTATATATTCCAATTATGGGTTTTTTTATTTTGCATTTACTAGCTAAATGACTCTTTTGCCAGACCTGGGGTTTGAACTCAGGGCTAGGGAACTGTTCCTGAGCTCTTTTTATAATTTGATCAAAGCTAGCACATTACCACTTGAGACAAAGCACCCCTTCCAGTGTTTCTTTTTCTGGTTATGTGGTACTGAGGAATTGAACCCAGGTTCATGCATGCTAACCAATAACTGTTCCATGATGCCACAGTCCCAGAGTCCTAAATGACATTCTTTTTTAATATTAATAAGTTTTTTTGTGAAAATACATTACAGAGAGGTTACAATTACATAAGCAAGGTAGTGAATACATTTCTTATCAAGCATTGTTGCCTCCCCCTTTGTTTCTCCTTATCATTCCTGCCCACCAATCGCTCCCCGGCCCCCCACCCCTGCCAAAGTTGTAAAGTTCGTTTTTCGACATAACTTCTTGTTGCAATGGGACTTTCTTAAGATGGCATTACTTTTTCATTCCGTTAATATGTATTATAATTTAGGACAGGTGGTATAAAAGGAACTGGAAAAGAATACTAAGTCCAGTAAAGCTGACATACCTACAGATTGTGAAATAGCTAGAAAATAGTATCCACTATGCTGTCTTCAATATTTTAGGTTTGATTACACAAAAACTTTCTTCTCTTAGGAAATGACCCTTTATTAGTACTCAAGATTTGTAGCTTACAACCTAGAAACAAACAATGCTTCTAAATGTAAACAAGCATGATACTAATAGTAACCAAGCCTACTTCCATCTCTATAGCAGATAAATAAGAATGATCTTGGAGAATAGTTAAACAGTCTTGAACTTTTTCATACCTTTCCTCTTCTCCAAAATGAGAAGCCCTAGTCAAGATATGATAAACATTAATAAAGGATTTTTTATATTTTTTCTTGTTCACATCAAAGCAAATATAATTTCCTCTTTGCAAGCCTGACTTTGAAAGAATCAGACCCTCAAAATTATTTTATAGTTAAAACTTTACTGCTTTGGCTTAGATGTTTTCCTGCCTTTTGTTGTTGCTTTCCATTATTTTGGCAAATACATAGAAAAACAAGTTAAATCCATTATGCTTATGTTGGATTGTTCAAAGTCAAGCTGTCTTCAAACAAAGTTTTCTGTTCCCTTTCTCACGGATAATAAAAGTTTAATTATTACTCTTTAAATGCAACAAAAACATGATACTTCAATGTATATTCTCATTGAAATCGGTGAAAACAGGAGTGTTTGTGATTGCTTTTTTAATTGTTTTCAAGTATTTTCTTTGGCTATATTCATTATTACCTTTGTTCCTGTCTTCTAATCAAGAACACAGGATTACCCAAAAATCTTCCTAAGATATAACCTGTTTGACAGAAAAAAATAGATGTATAATTAAAGATTTTCATCTCTTAAGAGACTGAAAAGCTCAGAAGACATTTTGCTGTTACTGGCATGGTTAAGATGAATTGAATATTTTGTTTCTTAAACTAAGTGAAATACATGTAAAATGTTACAGTTGTTCCAAACAATGGTTTTGTATTACACTTTTCTGCTCCAATGAGATGAAACCTCTGACAATGTTGGAGGGCATATCAATTTTAGGGTACAAGGGTTAATGTTAGAAAGCCAAGGTAGATTCTTAAAACAGAATTGCCTATCACGTATCAGTTAATTATACTTAAGGTATATAAGTATATAAACATACAAATATGAATTGAGTGAGAAATGTGTGAGTTACAAAATTGATTCAATGACAACTAAACCCAGAACACACTTCTCTATATTTATATAAACTAGTATATCTATTGAGGATTTAAAAAAATTTAGAATTTAGAATATATATTTTAACATTTATGGCAAAATATGTGTATATTTGTAACTGTTTATTTTTAATTTTGTCAGTCATGGGGCTTGAAATCTGGGCCTGGACACTGTCCCTCAGCTCTTCATCTCAAGACTAGTGCTCTACCACTTGAGCCACTGCCAGTTTTCTGGTGGCTCATTGTAGATAAGAGTCTCACGGACTCTCCTGCCTAGGCTAGCTTTGAACCATGATTCTCAGCTCTCAGCTTCCTTAGTAGCTAAGGTTACAAGCATGAGCCACTGGCATTTAGCTACATAATTATTTTTACATATTTATGAAGTATTGAGTGCTAATCTCATTCATTTATATGTTGTGTAATGATCAAGCTACATCATATCCATTAATTTCTGCATGTAACATTTCTTTTTCATGAGAATGCTCAAAAACTTACCTTCTGGCTGTGAGAAAATATCTATCCTTAATGTAATCACTTTGCTTCTTGTGGTATACAATTAATATATTTACTTTTAGTCATAGAAGTCTGCTACTTAAAGTTATATAAAACATGAATTGTAAAGTGAAAGAAATTCACGGTTCCATTACTTGATTTAAGAAAATAATTATGCCTTTTGTTTTCAATTGTATTTCTGTGGGAATGTGTAATATTCATTGACTTAACTGTTAAAATTGATAACAGTTACATTATATCAAGTTGATACAAACTTGTATTTGAAAATTGCACATTTAACACAAATATAGTTCCTCTTTCCTCTACCACATAATTAAAATAACAGTAAAGCAAAGATTGGTGTTAGCCATTCACGTGTACAATCTTAGAACTCAGGAGGCTGAGACCTGAATATTTTAGTTCAACGTCAGTCCAAACAGACAAAAATGTGAAAACTTATCTCCAATTATCCAGCAAGAAGCAGCAGGTGAGGATGTGGCTCAAGGATAGAGTGTCATCAGGCATGAGCAAAAAATACAAGGGAGACCATTAAACACAGAGTTCAAGACCTAAAAATGAGATATACACACAAGACAACAACAAAAATGTACTGTGAACATCAGTAATGAAGACAAAATATTAGAAAAGATCATGAGAAATGTGTAAATATCTGGAAGACAGAAATCATTTGACAGAATTTTTATTCATGAGAGGGAAAAGTCGCAATCTCTTTTGCACAATCACATTGTAGTCATTTGTGTTGAAACATGACTCTTGGGTAACATGTGAAAGAGTAGTCACAGTGCCTGTGACTATGCACTGCCCCACTCAGCATCCAGTTTCTCTGTTTCTTGATAGCATTTAGTATGGTCATTATTGTATTACATGAAGTAATTCTCATACATGTTTTACGATGTCATTTTAGTTTTAATGTGTATTTATTTGATGACTGATGATGCTTTTCTTGTGCTTATTTTTCACAAGATGTATTTCGCTGGTTTCTAATTGATGTTCTTTTAAACATTAGGTTTTGAAAGTTCTATGTAGAATCTAGATTTAAAGCATTCTTCAGGTATAGGATTTGCAAATATTTTATCCTTGACTATGGGTACCCTTCATCATCATTATTATCATAATCATCATCATCATGTCATATTAGTAATACTATTATTACTTTTGTACATCTACGTATGTTTCTGGGGCTTGAACTCAGGGTCCCTGGGATTTGTTGCAATTTGTTAACAATTTATGAATTGAGTCGTGCCTCACTTCTGGCTTTTTGCTGATTAGAAAAGTAAGAGTCCCAGGGACTTTATTTTGTGGGTTGCCTTCAAACAGCAATACTAAAATCACATCCTCCCAAGTAGTTAGGATGAGATACATGAGCCATCTGCTAAAAACTTCTATTCACTACTTGTATATGAGCATACACAAACTAAATTGTTCTATACTTTTATTGAGTTCAACTATATCGTTTTCCTTTTGTATAAATTTTTTTCATTTCATTTCATTTTATTTTTTTGTGAACATACTGTACAGAGGGCTTAAAATTCCAAGGGCAGGATAATGCATACATTTCTTATCAAGCATTGAAGCCTCCTCCTTTGTTTACCTTTCACACCACTCCCAGCTTCCCACCCCACCCCTCATCTAATTCTCCCTGCCCCCCCACCCCCGCACCAACGTTGTAAACCTCGTTTTCGACATGACAACATGTACTTCTCATTGTTGCAACAGGTCCACCTGTATCCTTGAACGACTTGTTTTTCCCCATCTCCTCCACAAGTTATACTGACATCAAATATAGTGAAAGCAGGGGTAATTCTGTGGGGGAGGGACATACAAAGCAACATAGAAATAATCTTATAAATGTGTTAGAAACAAATGCATAAAAGAAAAAAACATTAAAATACATACCTAAGGGCTCATTTTCCTAACATCACATTATCTGACCTTTTCTGCTAGACACATACATATACTAGATAATGCAAGGAAGGGAAACCAGGGGACCTATGTTTTTTTGGGCCTGGATTACTTCACTTAATATAATTTTTTCCAAGTTTTTCCATTTCCTAACAAATGGAGCAATGTCATTCTTTCTGATGGAGGCATAGAATCCCATTGTGTATATATACCACATTTTCATGATCCATTCATCTACTGAGGGGCATCTGGGTTGGTTCCATATCTTAGCTATGGTAAATAATGCTGCAATAAACATAGTTGTGCTGGTAGCTTTAGTGTGTTCTTGTTTGTAAACATTTGGGTAAATGCCCAAAAGTGGGATTGCTGGGTCATAGGGGAGTTCTATGTGAAGTCTTTTCAGGAACATCCACACTGCTTTCGAAATTGGTAGAACAAGTTTACATTCCCACCAACAATGAAGTAAGTTTCCCTTCTGTCCACATTCCCTCCAGCAATTGTTGTTGTTAGAGTTCTTGATTTTTGCCATTTTAACTGGAGTTAGGTGGTATCTCAATGTTCTTTTGATTTGATTTGCATTTGTTTTATGGCTAGGGATGTTGAGCATTTCTTCATGTGTCTATTGGCCATCCTTCTTTCTTCTTCAGAGAAGTTTCTCTTTAAGTCTTTAGCCCACTTATTTATTGGGCAGTTGTTTCTTTGAGGATTTATTGTTGGTGGATTTAATTTTTTGAGTTCCAAGTATATTTTAGATATGAAAACCTTGTCTGTTGTATGGCTAGTGAAGATCTTCTCCCAATCCGTGGGCTTTCTATTGATCTTGCTAGCTATGTCCTTTGCCATGCAGAAGCTCTGCAACTTCATGCAATTCCATGTGTCCAAGCATTCCTTGATTTGTTGTGTTTCCGGTCCCTATTCAGAAAATTTCAGCCGGAGCCAAGGAGACCTAGGGTTTCTCCTATTCCATGCTCTAATATTTTCAGAGTGTCTGCTTTGACTCCGAGGTCTTTGATCCATTTGGAGTTGATTCTGGTGCAGGATGATATATAATGTTCTAGCTTTAGTTTTCTACAAGTAGTTAACCAATTTTGCCAGCACCATTTACTGAAGAGGCTGTCTTTCTTCCATTCTATTGTTTTAGCTCCCTTATCGAAGATTAGATGGCTATAGGTCTGTAGGTTCATTTCTGGGTTTTCAATTCTATTCCATTGGTCCTGAGGTCTGTTCTTATGCCAATAGCAAGCTGTTTTGATTACTATGGCTTTATAGTAGAGTTTGAAATTTGGTATAGCTATTCCTCCAGCAGTGTTCTTTCCGTTGAGGAGTGTTTTTGCTATTAGGGGTCTTTTATTGTTCCATATGAATTTTTGGATTGCCTCTTCTATTTCCTTGAAGAATGAGGTTGGAATTTTGATAGGTATCGCGTTGAATTTGTAGATAGCATTGGGAAGTATTGTCATTTTCACGATGTTAATCTTTCCAATCCAGGAGCATGTGATGTTTTGCCATTTTCTAAATTCTCTTTTGATTTCCTTTTTCAAGTTTTTAAAGATTTCATCATAGAGGTCCGTCACTTCTTTGGTTAATTCCTAGGTATTTTATTTTTTGTGGGGCTATTACAAATGGAGTTGCTTTCCTGAATTCAGCCCCACTTTTCTCATTGTTGGCATACAGAAAAGGCATTGATTTTGGGGTGTTAATTTTATACTCTGCTACTTTGCCAAAGTTTTGAATCAGCTTGAGTAATTTTGGAGTGGAGTCTATGGGATTCTTTAAATACAAGATCATGTCATCTGCAAAGAGGGAGAGTTTTATTTCTTCTTTCCCTATTTGGATCCCCTTTGTGTCTGCATCTTTTCTTATTGTTGTACATGTGCATTCTAATACTAGAATTAAGAGAATTGGAGAGAGTGGACATCCTTGTCTTGTTCCTGAGTTAAGAGGAAATGGCTTTAGTTTTTCACCATTAATTATAATGCTGGCTGTAGGTTTGCCATATACAGCCTTTATTGTATTGAGGAATGTTCCATGGATTCCTACTTTTTCCAAAACCTTCATCATAAAGGGATGTTGAATCTTGTCCAATGCTTTTTCTGCGTCTATTGAGATAACCATGTGGTTCTTATCCTTGCTCCTGTTGATGTGATGAATAATATTAATTGATTTGCATATATTGAACCATCTTTGCATCCCTGAAATGAATCCTGTTTGATCGTGGTGTATGATTTTTTGGATGAATTGTTGAAGTTGATTGGCCAAAATTTAGTTGAGAAGTTTTGCATCAATGTTCATCGAAGCAATGGGTCTATAGTTCTCTTTTTCGATGAGTCCCTGCCTGGTTTTGGGATGAGGGTTATTATGGCTTTATAGAATGTGTTCTGTAGTGAACTTTCTCTTTCAATTTCATTGA
Organism: Dipodomys spectabilis; assembly: GCF_019054845.1. Taxonomy (NCBI): domain Eukaryota; kingdom Metazoa; phylum Chordata; class Mammalia; order Rodentia; family Heteromyidae; genus Dipodomys; species Dipodomys spectabilis. Next base: position 108,316 of record NW_024871124.1, read on the forward strand.
AGATTTGGAGGAGTATTGATGTGAGCTCTGCTTTGAAGGACTTGTAAAATTCCGCTGTAAAACCATCTGGTCCTGGACTTTTCTTAGCTGGGAGGTATCTTATTGCTATTTCTATTTCAATGCTTGATATGGGCCTGTTAAGATGGTTTAACTCATCTTGGTTTAGTTTTGGCATGTCAATATTTACTAGGAAAAGGTCCATTTCTGTCAAGTTCTCAAACTTATTAGCATAAAGTTTTGAAAAGTATTCCCTTATAATGTTCTGAATCTTGGTTGTTTCCGTGGTGATGCTCCCATTCTCATCTCTGAGTTTATTTATTTTGGTGTATTCTCTTCTTTTTCTGACAAGATTTGCTAAGAGTCTGTCAATTTTGTTAATTTTTTCGAAGAACCAAGTCTTTGTTTTATTGATTCTTTCTACTATTTTATTCTAATTCTTTTAATTATGATTTAATTTTAATTATTTCTTTCCCTCTACTGGATTGGGGTTTATTTTGCTATTTTTCAAGGAGGTTCAGGTGTCTCATTAAATTTTTAGTTTCAGATCTATCGAATTTGTTGATGTAAGAACTCAAAGATATAAACTTGCCTCTGAGTACTGCCTTTGCTGTGTTCTCTTGTTTTTCTGATAAGATTTGCTGGGGGGTCTGTCTATTTTCTTAATTTTTTCGAAGAACCAACACTATTTTGTTGATTATTTCTATTTTTTATTCTAATGAGTTTAATTCTGATTCAATTTTAATTATTTCCTTCCATCTATTGGATTGGGGTTTATTTTGCTATAGACCTGAGAATTATTTGGGAGTTACTGCCATGTTATCCACCTTCTTGGGGGCTGCGAAAACTGGGATCTTCCTATGGTTCTTGGATTCTCAGTTTGGGTGCGGTTTCTTGGCCTTTATTGTGGTCTTCTTGGTTTTCTTTATGTAGGACATCTTTAAGAATCTTATGTAGGGCTGGTTTGGTGGAGATGTATTGTTTCAATTTTTCTTTGTTATGGAAGGTTTTTATTTGGCCTTCAGTTATGAAGGAGAGTTTAGCTGGGTACAGTATTTTTGGTTGATAGTTGTTTGTTTTTAGGGCATGGCTTACATCATTCCAGGATCTTCTTGCTTTGATTGTCTCTGCTGAGAAATCTGAGGTGATTCTAATTGGTTTCCCTTTATAGGTGATTAATCTCTTCTCCTTGACAGCTATAAGGAACTTTTGCTTGGTATGAGTTTATCCTGTGTGGATTATAATGTGACCGTGGGATGTCCTATTCTGGTCTGGTCTATTTGGGGTTCTAAAAGCTTCTTGTATCTGAATAGGCCTATCTTTTTGCATGTTTGGGAAGTTCTCTGCTAGGATCCTGTTAAACAATCCTAGACCATTAACTTCTGTTTCTAGGTGCTTCTCTACACCCATTATCCTTAGATTAGGCCTTCTGATGGTGTCTTCCAAGTGTTGGATAGATCTATCGTATTTCTTGGACTTGTTTTCAATGGTTGTATGTTCTTTCTCTATAATATCTAGGCTGTCTTTAATCTCTGAGATTCGATCTTCTGCATTGTCTAACCTGCTGTCAAGACTTTCTACTTTCTTTTTTATTTCTTTTCCTTCTAATTGGTCAGCTTTGATGGCTTCAAATTCTTTGTTGAAGCTTTGTTTTAGATCTTGTATGAACTTCTTTACTTCCTTAATTTGGTTTTCACTGTTTATTCTCAAATCACTTAGTTCATTGGTTATGCTTTTCTTGGACTCCCATTTCTTCTGTTTGGTTCCATTCAGCATTACCTTTGTGGTCTCCCCGACTTCCTTCAGCTCTTTGTTAATGGATTCCATGAATGACTTTAGTGATCATTGTGTATTCTCTTCCTTCTCTCTCAATTCCTGTGTTACTCTTTGATTAGCTTCCTGCTATTTGTGGTATTCCTGTAGTTCTCTTTGAGTGTTCTCAGCCTGATCACACCATTCCTGCCTTTCTCTTTGAGTATTCTCATGCTGCTCACACAAATCCTGTATAAGTTTTTTAGTAGCTTCCTCATGCTTATGATATTCCTGTATAAACTTTTGGATTGCCTCCTCTCTCTCCCTATCACGCTCATACAGAGTCCTTTGTATGTTTTTAATCTTTTCATTTATCATGTTTGTCAGCAGTGTTTGTAGACCTATTTGGGAACTCTCCTCTGGATTATTCATTATCTGTTCTGTCCACTGATTATAAAGATTGGGAATTGAGATACCCGGGTTTGCTATTTTTCTTGTGTTTTTCCAGCTTACTCTGCCCATTTGAGATGAAAATAGCATCAGTTTTGTGCTAGAACACTATCTTAAGGCAACCATCAACCCAAGTCTGAATTTGCACAGTCAATAGTCTATAGATACAATCTAGTTCAACAGATACATCTATTCAACATCAAACAACTATATGTTAATGGGCTATGAACCGCAAAGAAGAATTTGGAAAACCAGAAAGTATTAGGGTTAGAGAGAGATGTGGGCAAAAAATAGGAATAGATTGATGTGGGAAGGCACAGGGAGCTTTAACTAAGTCCTAATCTCAAAGCAGGAGATAGGTTGGGTAGGATGAAAGTAGAGAGAGAAAAAAAGAAGAAGGGGAAAGGGAAAAGAAAAGAGACCAGAAAAAATAGAAAAGTAAAAATTAATAATATTATGCAGAAACAAAAGCAATCTATCTAGAGGACAACGTGCATATAATGAGAGAAGGGGAGGACTATAAATGAGATGTGAAGAATTTAAAAATAAAAATGCTTAAAATATTCTATAGGTATAAAGAGGTAGTACTGCTATTAAGGAATTTAAGTCTCAGAGGTTTTGAATTGAGTAATAATTTTGTGGATTAAGTGTGTATACAATGGGGGATAGGGTCTTATACTCAACTACGGGTTTATCTGAGGATGTGCAGGACAAGAATTAAGTCACATGAAGAACAAAATAGAGGAAAAGGTGAAAAGGATAAGAAAGGAAGAAAAAGATCAGAAATTCAGTAGAGCTAAACAAAAAACAAAAAGATAATAAAAAAAAGAAAAAAAAAGAGAACGAAAACAATAAAAGAAAGAAAAACGCACACTCACGTATCCCTAAAATAAAAATTATAAGAGGAAAAAAAAGTTACTGGAAAACAATTTTTTTTCAAAAAAGGCAAAAATTAAAGAGTAAAAAAAGTTTTAGAAAAGAAAAATATTTTTATATAAGGAAGAAGAAGAAGAAGAAGAAGGAGGAGGAGGAGGAGGAGGAGGAGGAGGAGGAGGAGGAGGAGGAGGAGGAGGAGGAGGAGGAGGAGGAGGAGGAGGAGGAGGAGGAGGAGGAGGAGGAGGAGGAGGAGGAAGAAGAAGAAGAAGAAGAAGAAGAAGAAGAAGAAGAAGAAGAAGAAGAAGAAGAAGAAGAAGAAGAAGAAAAGTTCTTTGATTTTTTGGGGGGGAGGGGTGGGAAAAATCCTATATCTCCCTTGTGACCCTAACCAGTCTCTTGTTGGAGTCTCTGGTCTGCATGTGGTCCTGTGGCTTGGTTGGTTTCTTAAGTCACTTTGTTGGAACAGGCAGAAAAATGCTCTGCTTTACCCAGGATTTTGGGATCCTTCTCCCAGGCTAGTTCAATGGGAGGCAGATCTGCTTTGAGTACCACAAAAGAGGGAGATGCAGTGATGAGGCTAGGTTTTGGGTAGAGTTGAGGCCTTTCAACAAACAGTAGCTTTACCCGGGGGCTAGTTTGTGAAAAATTCACAGAGCCCAGCCTGGAGCCATTCTCAGGATTTCTGTTTACTGAATTTCAATTGATTGTCCAGGCTGCTAGAGGGAGTGGCAGCCTCTGGCTCTGATTACCCAGTGAAGAAAGCCACTCCTAGGTCTGGCGCCTAAGCTGGGTGACTTTTTCCTGGGTGGAGCTGAGTCTGGCAGGCCATGCCGCCGTTAAGTTCTTGGGACCTGCTAAATGACTCGTTTTATTCCAAGGCTTGAGTTGGACCTAGCAACTTCACTGAGCTTTGTCAGTATCCAAGATGGAGATCTCCGGTACTTGGGGGGGGGAGGGGTGGCCTTCCCTCCTCTGCTCCCTGAGAAGGAGTGAGGACGTCAGGCTTCTACTCACGAAGAGTCTTGGTTCCTGGGTCATCTCTGGTCTGCAAACTGCAGGATGAAGATGTCCGCTCCTTGTCGGTTCTTGCTGGTGTTGAGTAGAATCCGCTCACCTGCTGCGTCTGGCTCCTTCGTCCCGGACTCTTTGTGGTTCAGGTATGGCATCTGCAGGTGCTGCCGCCACTGCTGCCACTGCCTCGGTGGCTTCTGGCAAGAGCTCAGATCTATCTCCTTGCGTGGATTTTCCCTCTCTGGCCTGACTCTCTGGCCTGTGATGGCACACTTGGTGTGATTCTCTGGCTTAGGACTGTTCACTGGAACTCTAAAACTGCTTTCTACTCGAGAGCTTGTTTAGACTCCAGCTTCTCCTCCGCCATCTTCCCAGAATCTCCTTCCCTTTTGTATAATTTTAATGCCAAATTTAAGAATCTTCATCTCCAAAATTATCAAGACATCTTCCTTTGCTTTTCATTTTCATAACTCTTTTTGTTTTATATACGTTTTAATCCTGCTAGAAGTTAGTATTTGAATAAATTGTTATGTGTAAGTAAATGTTCACTTTTTAATTTTCCCAAATAACTTTTACTTACACATAACAATTTATTCAAATACTAACTTCTAGCAGGATTAAAACGTATATAAAACAAAAAGAGTTATGAAAATGAAAAGCAAAGGAAGATGTCTGATAATTTTGGAGATGAAGATTCTTAAATTTGGCATTAAAATTATACAAAAGGGAAGGAGATTCTGGGAAGATGGCGGAGGAGAAGCTGGAGTCTAAACAAGCTCTCGAGTTAGAAAAGCAGTTTTAGAGTTCCAGTGAACAGTCCTAAGCCAGAGAATCACACAAGTGTGCCATCACAGGCCAGAGAGTCAGGCCAGAGAGGGAAAATCTACGCATAGGAGCTAGATCTGAGCATTGCCATTCAAATCCAGCTGGAACGTGATTGTCTTTAAGACTCTTATGTCCAATTAACCACCAGAAAACTAGAAGTGGCACAATTGCTCAATGACTAGAGCATTCACTTTGAAATGAATAGCAGAGGTACAGCGCCCAGGGCCAGATTTCAAGCCCCATGAATGATGATAAAAAAGGCAGGAGACAATTTATATGTTTGCTCAATTGTATCCTCCAATCCACAAAAATTGTATGTCTCCATTTATTTAGATTTTTGCTTTTATATTCATTATAGTATAATTTTCAATGACAGTGGGTGAACACACTTTAACACATTTTGACGATGTGTGAAGATAGCACAAAGAAATTCACAGAAAACAGTTGAAACATAAAAGGCAATGGGAATGGACATACAGAAACGGGTTAATCCGGCCCTTCATCAATATGTGCGAGTGGAAAATATTTCAATAAGATTTCTTCATACAATTAATATACACCAATTCATAAATATCTTCCAAAGGCTTTGGTATTCAAGTATGATATAAAGGATAAATACACATTCTGTGGTGAAATGAAAGAAAGATAGATGAGAAAATACATACTTATAGTGATTGTTTAAATAAACTACAAACTTTGGTCAACATTCTGAGGGCTCATGGCTCATTGGTCTAGAAGGCTGCTGGTATCTAAGATAATACTAAAATGTTAGACTTGAGTCTATCTTTACGACTGCTTAATACTAATGCTTTTTTAGTCAGAATTATTTTTTATTGTTGTTGTTGGTGGTGGTGGTCATGGGCCTTGAACTCTGGGCCTGGGTGCTGTCCCTCAGCTCTCAAGCTCAAGGCTAGAGCTCTACCACTTGAGCCATAGAGCCACTTCTGGTTTTCTGGTGATTTATTGGAGATAAGAGTCTCATAGACTTTTCCTGCACAGGCTGGCTTTGAAACTTGATCATCAGATCCCAGCCTCCAGAGTAGGATTAAAGGTGTGAGCCACTGGTGCCCTGCTCCTGTGTACAACAACTTAACCATAAAGTAAAATCAAAAAAGGACATATTTGGCAAATAATGTAAAATTATAACTTACAGACAAATGGAAACAATAATATATGTATATGCCTATATACATATATGTACACATCTGTATATATGTATATATAGGTATTTGTATTTATACAAATATAAGTATGAATCTATACATATGTACACATAGTGTGCACACATATGCATTTATTTAAATAGACTTGAATCAGAAATATATTAAGAGCATATTAATGTCAAGGAAATACTATAACCATCCTGAATAAGTTATCAAAAAATCCAAATACGTATCTCTATAGTAATGTAACAACAACAAAGGAACATATAGAAAGATCATAACATAGGTAGACATTGCATACATATAGGGATTAGTGATAATAGAAAAAATAATATAGCCCTGCACGACCATTATGTAGAGATTGGAATCCTTATACAATGGTGCTTGGCACTTAAAATGATATATTAGGTTAAACATACTGGCAATCTTTAAAATATTACACATAGAGTTGCCTCTATGATCCAGCATTTTGAATCATAATTTTATATAAAAATAGATTTCAACATATGTTCAATGAGACACATACATATACAAGAATATACATAGCAAAACCTTTTACAATAACATACAATAAAATATTGAAATGCCCATTGAGGATGTTATACAATTATTCATATGCTTACAAAACAATATACTCTATCCATGAGAAAAATATACATGGACTTACTTTGCAAATAGTAATATTACATGGGAGAAATGGATAAAATAGACTACATTTTCTAATTATATGAGCTTTTTAAAATTGGCCCATCTGTAGAGGTAGAATATGAAATAATAGCTGCTCAAGAGGAGGGTAGGTTGAAATGATGACCGGAAGTGACTACTAATAAATACTGGAGTATTTTGAGAGGGTAGTAATGACAAAATGTTATAGAACTGAAGGTGATGTTCTTACTCTACCTCTTTATCATTCTAAGAATCATTGTACTTTATCAAAGAATTACAGAGTGCTTTTGCATTAAACTAAGGAAAAATTTTAGTATAATATTGGGTGAATCAGAGTGATAATTTAGAATTTAAAATCACAGAATTCTATAATGTATAACTTTAGTATGTTGATGAATAAGACTATTAATAAAATATGATCTATGATATATCCTCTGAGTGACTATACATGACATTGTGAGTCAGTGAATATTCTACAAAATTATGTAAATTGAGGGATGAGATAGGATTGAGAAGATGAGGGATAAAGATCATCAAGATGCATTGTATTGGCCATGGAATGTGGTTTAGTGGTAGACTGCTTGCCTTGCATGTGTGGGTTTGATTCCTCAAGACTACATAAACAACAAAAGCTAGAATTGACACTATGACACAAGTTGTAGAGTGCTAGTTTGAGGAAAAAGAAGCTCAAGGATTTTGCCAAGGCCCTGAGTTCAAGACCCAGGATTAGCCAAAAAAAAAATGCATTCAATTAAGCCAGGCACTAACGGCTCACGTCTGAAATCCTGGATAATCAGGAGGCTGAGGATTGAGGATTGAAGCCAACCCAGGCAAGAAAGTCTGTAAAATTCTTATCTCCAATTAAATATCAGAAAAATCTGAAAGTGCTACTATGCCTCAAGTGATAGGGTTCTAGCATTCATCCAAAGGCACTCAGTGACAGTGCCTAGACCCAGAGTTCAAACCTCAGGAGAGAAAAAAGGAAAAAAAAGCTCACTAAGAACTATTAATAAACTGCTTTGTCAAACAGAAACTCCCATAAAACTACTTAAAGTCAATTAAAAATATGATAAAATACAAGTCATTTTGGGAACCAGATATAGATAGTATACATGGGACAATGTAAATTTTATATCATTTAGTTTGAGTTGAAATTTGTACTATAGTCTTCTTACATCAATTATGAAATTGACAATACTGCCAATTATAGGTCAATTTCCTTAAGGAAAATATTGTATTTTGCAGTTTTTTCATAGGAAACCATAGAGGTGATTTTTTTGCCTCTTATTGAAATATATCTGTTATTTTAAAGTAGATTTGTCCTAAGATAATATTAATTTAATCAATCATTTCATTAGGGTGATGAGGGTCAGTTTTTTTTTTTTTGAGTAAACCTTATCACTTATAATAAATGAGAGCATACTGTGACAGTCTCCTATTAATATGATAAAATACTTTATAAATTAATTTAAAAGTGGGAAAGATTAATCTTGGCTTCTGATTTTATGCATTTCAGTTTATGTTTCTTTTTTTCTCTTTATTGTGAAAATATTGTACAGAGAGGTTACAATTACATGGGCAAGATAATGAGTACATTTCTTATCAAGCATTGTAGCCTCCTCCTTTGTTTCCCCTTCTCATCCTCCCCCCACCCAATATTCCTCACCCCCACCAAAGTTGTAAAGTATTACCCCCACCAAAGTTGTACATCTCATTGTTGCAATGGATCCACGTGTATCCCTATTTAAACTATTTGTTTTTTCCCTTTCCTTCCACAAATTATACCAACCTCAAATAGAGTGAAAGCAGGGCTTATACCATGGAGGAGGGAAATACAAAGAAATAATCTTTTAAATGTGTTAGAAACAATCACCTGAAAGAAAAAAAAAATAACATCTGAATACGTATCTTAGGTTTCATTTCTCTAACATCAACTTATCTGATATTTTCTACTTGACTCAGACATATACTAGTTATTGCAAATAAGGGAAACCATGGGACCTATGATTCTTTGGGCCTGGATAAATTCACAATATAATTTTTCCAAGTCTTTCCATTTCCTAACAAATGGGCAATGCCATTCTTTCTGATGGAGGCATAGAATTCCATTGTGTATATGTACCACATTTTCATGATCCATTCATCTACTGAGGGGCATCTGGGTTTGTTCCATATCTTATCTATGGTAAAAAATGTTGCAATAAACATAGTCGTGCTAGTAGCTTTAGTGTGGCCTTGTTTGTGATCATTTGGGTAAATGCCCCAAAGTGGGATTGCTGGGTGGTAGGAGAACTCTATGTGGAGTCTTTTGAGTAACCCCCATACTGCTTTCCAAAGTGGTTGAACAAGTTTACACTCCTACCAACAATGCAATAATGTTCCCTTTTGAACACATCCCCTCCAGCATCTGTTGTTATTAGCTTTCTTGATTATTGCCATTCTAACTGAGGTGAGGTGGTATCTCAACGTTGTTTTGTTTTAAATTTCTTTTAGGGCTAGAGAGGTTGAGCATGTCTTCATGTATCTATTGGCCATTGTTATTTCCTCTTCAGAGAAGTTTCTCTTTAAGTCTTTACCCACTTATTTATTGGGCTGTTGTTTCTTTGAAGATTTGTTGTTGGGGGATTTAATTTTTTGAGCTCCAGGTCTATTTTAGATATGAGACTCTTGTCTGTTGTGAGGCTAGTGAAGATCTTCTCCCAATTTTAGGCTTTCTATTAATCTTGCTAACTATGTCCTTTGCCATAAAGAAGCTCTGCAATTTCATGCAATGATATTTGTCCAACCTTTCTTTTATTTGTTGTGTTTATGGGTCTCTATTAAGAAAATTTCGGCCTGTGCCAAGGAGAACTACGGTTTCTCCTGTTCCATCCTGTAATATTTTCAGGGTGTCTGCTTTGACTCCGAAGTCTTTGATCCATTTGAAGTTGATTCTGGTGCAGAGTGATATATAAAGGTCTAGCTTTAATTTTCTGCAAGTACTTATACAATTTTGCCAGCACCATTTACTGAAGAGGCTGTCTTTCTTCCATTCTATTTTTTTAGTTCCATTAGATGTCTATAGGTCTGTAGGTTCATTTCTTGGTGTTCTATTCTATTCCATTTGTCCTGAGGTCTGTTCTTGTGCCAGTACTAAGCTATTTTGTTTACTATGTCTTTGTAGTAGAGTTTGAAATTTGGTATTGATATTCCTCCAGTAGTGTTCTTTCTGTTGAGGACCGTTTTAGCTATTCTGGGTCTTTTATTTTTCTATATGAGTTTTTGGATTGCCACTTCAATTTCCTTGAAGAATGAGGATGGAATATTGCTAGGTATCGAATTGCCCTTGTAGATAGCCTTGGGAAGTATTGCCATTTTCATGATTTTGATCGTTCCAATCCAGGAGCATGAGAGTTTTTGCCACTTTCTAAGCTCCTTTTGATTTACTTTTCAGGTTTTTAAAGTTTCCATCATAGAGGTCCTTCATTTCTTTGGTTAAGTTAATTCCTAGTTATTTTATCTTTTGTGAGGCTATTAGGAATGGAGTTGCTTTCCTAATTTCAACCACACTTTTCTCAATGTTGGCATACAGAAAATTCATTGATATTTTTTATTTTTATTTATTTTTATTGTGAAAATACTGTACAGAGGGGTTACAATTACATGGACCAGATAATGAGTACATTTCTTATTAAGCATTGTTGCCTCCTCCTTTGTTTCCCCTTCCCGTCCCTTCCCATCCGTCCCCCCCTCCAGCTAATCCTTTCCACACCCCGCACCAAAGTTGTAACATTCGTTTTCTTTTTTTTTTTTAATTTAATTTTATTTTATTTGAGAACATACTGTACAGAGGGGTTACAATTACATCGGCAGGATAATGCATACATTTCTTACCAAGCATTGCAGCCTCCTCCTTTGTTTACCCTTCACCTCCCTTCCCAGCCTCCCCCCTTACCCCCACCCAATCCTTCCCCCCTCCCCCCCACACTGACATTGTAAAGCTCGTTTTTGACATGACATTTTATACTTCTCATTGTTGCAACAAGTCCACCTGAATCCTTAAACGACTTGATTGTCCCCATCTCCTCCACAAGTTATACTGACATCAAATATAGTGAAAGCGGGGGTTACACTGTGGGGGAGGGACATACAAAGCAACAAAGAAATGATCTTATAAATGCTTTATAAACACATGCATGAAAGAAAAAAAACATTAAAATACATATTTAAGGGATCGTTTTCCTAACATCACATTATCTGACCTTTTCCGCTTGACTCATACATGTACTAGATATTGCATATAAGGGAAACCATGGGACCTGTGTTTCTTTGGGCCTGGCTTACTTCACTTACTATAATTTTTTCCAAGTCTTTCCATTTCCTAACAAATGGGGAAATGTCATTCTTTCTGATGGAGGCATAGAATTCCATTGTGTATATATACCACACTTTCTTGATCCATTCATCTACTGAGGGGCATCTGGGGTGGTTCCATATCTTAGCTATGGTAAATAATGCTGCAATAAACATAGTTGTGCTGGTAGCTTTAGTGTGTTCTTGTTTGTAAACATTTGGGTAAATGCCCAAAAGTGGGATTGCTGGGTCATAGGGGAGTTCTATATGTAGTCTTTTGAGGAACCTCCATACTGCTTTCCAAAGTGGTTGAACAAGTTTACATTCCCACCAACAATGAAGTAAGGTTCCTTTCTGTCCACATCCCCTCCAGCATCTGTTGTTGTTAGAGTTCTTGATTTTTGCCGTTCTAACTGGAGTTAGGTGATATCTCAATGTTGTTTTGATTTGCATTTCTTTTATGGCTAGGGACGTTGAACACTTTTTCATGTGTCTATTGGCTATCCTTCTTTCTTCTTCAGAGAAGTTTCTCTTTAAGACTTTCGCCCACTTATTTATTGGGCAGTTGTTTCTTTGAGGATTTGTTGTTGGGGGGTTTAATTTTTTGAGTTCCAAGTATATTTTTGATATGATACCCTTGTCTGTTGTATGGCTAGTAAAGATCTTCTCCCAATCCGTGGGCTTTCTATTGATCTTGCTAGCTATGTCATTTGCCCTGCAGAAGCTCTGCAACTTTATGCAATCCCATTTGTCCAACCTTTCTTTGATTTGTTGTGTTTCCGGGTCTCTATTCAGAAAATTTCGGCCTGAGCCAAGGAGACCTAGGGTTTCTCCTATTCCATCCTGTAATGTTTTCAGAGTGTCTGTTTTGAGTTCAAGATCTTTGATCCATTTGGAGTTGATTCTGGTGCAGGGTGATATATAAGGATCTAGCTTTAGTTTTCTACATGTAGTAAACCAATTTTGCCAGCACCATTTACTGAAGAGGCTGTCTTTCTTCCATTCTATTGTTTTAGCTCCCTTATCGAAGATTAGATGGCTATAGGTCTGTAGGTTCATTTCTGGGTTTTCAATTCTATTCCATTGGTCCTGAGGTCTGTTCTTGTGCCAATACCAAGCTGTTTTGATTACTATGGCTTTATAGTAGAGTTTGAAATTTGGTATTGATATTCTTCTAGCAGTGTTCTTTCCGTTGAGGAGCGTTTTTGCTATTCGGGGTCTTTTATTGTTCCATATGAATTTTTGGATTGCCTCTTCTATTTCCTTGAAGAATGAGGGTGGAATTTTGATAGGTATTGCGTTGAATTTGTAGATAGCCTTGGGAAGTATTGCCATTTTCACGATGTTAATCTTTCCAATCCAGGAGCATGGGAGGTTTTGCCATTTTTTAAGTTCTGGGTTGATTTCCTTTTTCAAGATTTTAAAGTTTTCCTCATAGAGGTCCTTCACTTCTTTTGTTAAGTTAATTCCTAGGTATTTTATTTTTTGTGGTGCTATTACAAATGGGGTTGCTTTCCTAATTTCAGCCACACTTTTCTCATTGTTGGCATACAGAAAAGCCATTGATTTTTGGGAGTTAATTTTATACTCTGCTACTTTGCCAAAGTTTTGAATCAGCTTGAGTAATTTGGGAGTGGAGTCTATGGGATTCTTTAAATACAAGATCAGTAACATTCGTTTTCGACATAACAACTTGTACTTCTCATTGTTGCAACGGATCCACCTGTATCCTTATTTAAACGTCTTGTTTTTCCCCTTCCCCTCCACAAATTTTACCGGCATCTAATACAGTGAAAACAGGGGTTATACTGTGGTGGAGGGACATACTAAACAACGAAGAAATAATCTTATAAATGCAGTAGAAACAATCACATGAAAGAAAAAATCATTTGAGTACCTGTCTTAGGGTTCATTTCCCTAACATCACCTTATCTGACCTTTTCTGCTTGAAAGTCATTGATTTTTGAGGGGTAATTTTATACCTTGCTACCTTGCCAAAGTTTTGAATCAGCTTGAGTAATTTGGGTGTGGAGTCTATGGGATTCTTTAAATACATGATCATGTCATTTGCAAAGAGGGAGAGTTTTACTTGTTCTTTCCCTCTTTGGATCCCTTTTATGTTTGCATCTTGTCTTATTGCTGTAGCTAGGCATTCTAACACTAGATTGAAGAGCAGTGGGGACAGTGGGCAACCTTGTCTCGTTCCTGAGTTAAGAGGAAATGGCTTTAATTTTTCACCATTAAATATAATGCTCGCTGTAGGTTTGTTATATACAGCCTTTATTATATTGAAGAATGTCCCATGGATTATTAATTTTTCCAAAACCTTCATCATAAAGGGGTGTTGGATCATGTCAAATGCTTTTTCTGCATCTATTGAATAAACATGTGGTTCTTATCCTTGCTCCTGTTGATGTGATGAATTCTCTTAATTGATTCGCGTTTATTGGACTAGCTTCACATCCCTGAAATGAATAGTGTTTGATCGTGGTGTATGATTTTTTTGGATGAATTCTGTAAGTGGATTGGCCAAAATTTTTTTGAGAAATTTTGCATCAGTGTTCATCAAAGAAATTGGTCTATAGTTCTCTTTCTTTGAGTCCCTACCTGGTTATGGGATGTGTGATATGATGGCTTCATAGAATGAGTTCAGTAGTGAACTTTCTCTTTCAATTTCATTGAAGAGTTGGAGGAGTATTGGTGTGAGCTCTGCTTTGAATGCCTTGTAAAATTCCACTGTAAAACCATCTGGTCCTGGGCTTTTCTTAGATGAGAGGTCTCTTATTGCTATTTCTATTTCAGTGCTTGATATGGGCCTGTTAACATGATTTAACTCATCTTGGTTTAGTTTCGGTGTGTCAATATTTGCTAAAAAAAAGGTCCATTTCTGCCAAGGTCTCAAACTTATTAGCATAAAGTTTTGAGAAGTATTCCGTTTCCATTCTCATCTCTGAATTTATTTATTTGGGCGTGTTATCTTCTTTTTCTGATAAGATTTGCTAACAGTCTGGCAATTTAGTTACTCTTTCCGCAGATCCATTCCTTTGTTTTATTGATTCTTTCTATGGTTTTTTTGGTTTGTAATTAATTTAATTCTGATTTAAATATAATTATAAAAAAAATTCTTTCCATCTACTGGATTGGGGTTTGTCTTGCTGTTCTTTTGCAAGGAGACTCAGATGCCTCATTAAATTTTTGGTTTCAGATCTCTCCAATTTGTTGATGTAGGAACTCAGAGCTATAAACTTGCCACTTAGAACTGCCTTGGCTGTGTCCCAGAGTAGCTGGTAGTTGTATGTTCATTTTTGTTGAATATCATGAAAATTTGAATTTCCTTTCTAATCTCGTCCCTGACCCACTCTTGATTCAGCAGTGTGTTGTTCATCCTCCATGTATTACAGGACTTTCTTTGGTGGCTTTTGGTGTTAAATTCTAATTTTATTCCCTTGTGTTCTGAGAGAATGCAAGGTATAAATCTAATGTTTATGAATTTGGACAAGTTTGCTTTGTGGCCTAAAATATGTTCTATTTTGAAATATGTTCCATGTGCTGCTGAGAAAAATGTGTATTCTGATTCTGTTGGGTGAATTATTTGGTAGATATCTGTTACATGTAGTTGATCTATGCAGTTGTTTCGATCTGTTGTTTCACTGTTGAGTTTTTGCTGAGTTCATCTATCTAGTGTGGAAAGTGTTGGGTTGGTGGTGACACATTACCCGATGTCAGGAACATGTGAGGGAGTATGTGTATTCATGGAAACCAGGAATTAAATAAGAGGAGGAATAGGGGTGGGAGAGGGAGAAAGAGGAGGAGGGGAATATGGAGAGGGAGAAGGGAAAGGACAAGGAGAAGGAAACGTAAAGAAAAAGAAGAAAGAGGAAGAAAGGACTTTGATCTTAACATCCTCTTTGATCACAAGTTCTCAGTAACCAAATCTCTACAACTATGCCCACATGAAAGGGTTCACCTCTTTATGGCAACATAATGAAAGATAATTATTAATCCTAATCCTTTATGATTTAAGATTAATTTCTAGAATGGTGGGTAAATATTTCTACACATTGCAATAACTTCTGTTCCTAAATATTTATTTGAATTAATCAGAGAAGCTATTTGATATGGAGGAGGTTATACTATTGCTGGAGAGCTATTTTGAGTGCAAATACATTTTATTTAACAGATAAGGAAGCTTCAAGAGATTTCATTTGTGATGTTCAAAAATGACTATTTCATCTAACTCATAATGACTTGAATTATTCATAATTTTATGATATTTCCATTCAAGTTTTTGTCATTTAAAGTTAGGTTCTTTCTTTCTAGTTGAAGGAAAAATAAATACTATCACAATTACTTATTTCTTAATTATTCTATAGAATAGATATAATATGAATTTCTTACCATTCAAAAATAAGTTATATTCAAGTCTATAGGAATAATGGCATAAGTCATGAAATATCTTGCTTTATCTCATATGAAGATTGATTCAATTTCTAAAAATCACTGTTGACATAAAATACATGAAATTCAGTGTTTCTGTGAAATGTCTTGGTAATAAAACCTCAGAAAAACATGACCAGTAACTAAGATTTTTATATACTCAAAAAATGTATGAATCTATACTTTTTGTCAAAAAAGTTTAGGTTTAAAAGAAGAGAAAATCATGTGACCACAGTAGATAATGATTTAATGAAAAATTGCTTCATTCACCCTGACAGAGCTTATTGCTTTTAGCTTACTTGAGAAATTTGATTAATGATCCTTTTGTCACTTTTGAATAATAGGATATTTCAATTTGTGCAAAGATTCTGCCATTTAAACCTTCGAGTGTATATTTTTTCATAAAAATGAAAACTATTTTTCACAGAGCAATTTCAGTTTTAATTGCTAAATTAATATGTAAATGTTAATTTGTTAAATTGATCCTCTATAATTCAAATAATAAGAAATCTGTTTTATTCATAGATATACTATATCTGTATTGAATATGGTATCTCAAGCTTGTAATCCTCACTACTCAGGAAGCTGGGGTTCAAAGCCTGCCTTGGCAACAAAGAAATCATCTTATAAATATGTTAGAAACAATTGCAAGAAAGAAAAAAAATTTGAATACTTATCTTGGAGTTCATTTCACCTAACATCTACTTATCTGACTTTTCTGCTTGTCTCAGAAATGTCCCTCCTCCATGGCTTAACCCCTGCTTTCATTGTGTTTGATATTGGTATAATTTGTTGAGAGGAATAGAAAAAAAACATATGGTTTAAATAAGGATTCGGGTCGACCCATTGCAACACTGAGATGTACAAGTCGTTATGTTGAAAAATGAACTTTACAAATTTGGCTGGGGCTTTGGGGCAGAGAGGGTGGGAGAAGAGATGGGCAGGGTTCGGAAGCAGAAACAAAGGAGAAGGCAACAGTATTTTCACAATAAAAAATTTTTAAAAATAAAAAAAGCCAGCCTTGTCAAGAAAGTTTGTGAGTCGCATCTCAATTAATCACACACACATCACAACACACACACACACACACACACACACACACACACACACACACACACACACAAAGCCAGAAGTGGAGTTGTGGCTCAAATGTGGCAATGTCCTTGAGGGGAAAAAAAATCACTAAAGGATATGTCTTGAGTTCAAATCACAAAAACAACACATACAAACAATATTATGTCTAATTTTTTTTTGTTTTTTTTGGGTTTTTTTGGGGGGGGAGTCCGGTCGTGGGGCCTGAACTCTGGGCCTGGGCACTGTCCCTCAGCTCTTCAGCTCAAGGCTAGCGCTCTACCTCTTGAGCCACAGCACAACTTCCGGCTTTTTTCTTTTTGCTTATGTGGTGCTGAGGAATTGAACCCAGGGCCTCAGGCATGCAAGGCAAGCACTCTACCACTGAGCCAACTTCCTAGCCCTACATTTTTATTTTTGTTTGAAGAAATAATATCAAAAGTAATATTTGGCATATATCTCAAAATTTCTGTGAAGTTGTTTTTAGTACAATTTGTCCTAAGATATAACATAAGTTATTAAAATTAATATTAATCTAGTGTATTTATAATTATTCATAACACCTTGGAGTACAACAGTTTGTATTTTTTCTATAGCCATAAGAAACATTGTGAGTAAAAGAAAGAAAGGAAGAATGGTGGAAGAAAAAGAATGAAAGAAAGGAAAGAATGAAAGAAAGAAACAAAGAAAGAAAGGAGAGAGAGATTTAGAGATGGAGGGAAGGTGGAAAGAAGGAAAGAAGAAAAGAAGGAAGGAAGGAAAAGAGGAAGGAATGAAGGAACCAGGGAATGAAGGAAGGGAGGGAGAAAGGGAGGGACAAAAGCAATTTAAATTATAAAATCTGCTATATAGCCCAACATAAAGTTCTTATAATTAACCTTTTAGTAACTGTAAATTTGAAATTTTCATTACTCTGCAAGTTCACCATGCATGAATGAAACCAACAAATGAAGAATCAGATAAAACCAGGTGAATCTGTTTGCATATGCAGTAAATATGTAAGCAAATCTTTTACTCATTGTCTATATATCATCAAAGAATTATATGCAAACAATTTACATTTAGTTATAAATATTCTAAAAATTGAGGTAACCAAAGGATGTCAATATATTATATAATATGAATACTAGGAATAATAGTGCTATTAATATTACTGTTCTCATATATATCAATTGTAATAATTTTATTATGTAATTCATCAGAGAAATTAGCACCCTCTGATTTTGGTGTCTGTGGGTCCTAATAGTGGAATGTAATTAAAATCAAAGGAGATCTGTATTTGTTGGCTCAAACGAATAATTCTGAAAGCAATTAACTCATCAGAGGTTGTTCAAATACATCAGAAGGGCCCTAGTAAGGCTGTACTACGTTTGCATGGTTATCTATGATGTGATTCAAGAGCACTAAACAATCATACTTCACTTTGCCATCACTAAAATTATTCCTATTGTAAGGAGAATCATTCACATAATTCACATGATATAAGATTGTCCTTAAGTAATTATCTTCTATGAAAAAATATCCAAATGATACACCACACTGAGTTAAAGAAAAAGTTGCACAGTGTATTGGGCGATGTAACTCCTTCCAGATACATGTGTTGCGATTCTAGTCCCCTGCTTGGTGACTTTAGAATGAACCTTTCAAAGATGACCCAGCAATAATGATCCTAATAAAAGAAGCCGAATATAATTACTCTGCCATGTGAAGGTCCAGAAAATAGATTATAATGAACCAGAAAGTGGACCCCCATAAGACAAAGAATTGGGCTGGGAAGGTGACTCAATGGTAGAGCGCTTGCCTTGCATGCATGAGGCCCTGAGTTTGATTCCTCAGCACCACATAAACAAAAAGAAAAAGCCAGATGTGGTGCTGTGGCTCAAGTGGTAGATCGCTAGCCTTGAGCTGAAGAGCTGAGGGACAGCAACCAGGCCCAGAATTCGGGTCCCAGGACCGCACCCCCCCAAAAAAAGACAAATAATTGATTGAATTACCATTTTTATAACCAATGTTTAAGCTCCCAGATATTGGATAATATACTCCTGATATTTTTAAACCGCTTACTTTGAAATAATCTATTATAACAGACCAAAGGCTGACAAAAAGCAAAGCAGTTTATATTTAAATTTCACAAATTCTGATAAAAAAGTTTCTTAAAATTTTATTTGAATTTTATTCTCCAAGTCTCCAGATTGACAATATTTTTAAATGGGAATTGAATTGAGGTTCAACTCTCTATTCAACTATCATAATTATTTTTTTGAATATTTTTATTATGTTTAGTTGTATGAAGGGGCTGCCATTCACTGAAACAGTGTGTGGATACAGAGCCTCTTGATCAATGTCACGCCTTTCAACATTTTCATCCACCCCTCCCAATCCTTATGTTTCTCAATATTATGTTAGGGAATTACTTGGCATTTAACAAAGCAGTTTATTGTACAATGAACCTGGAATTGTGTTACCAATTCTACATCTTCACCCCAATTTCACACTACCCTTTGCTTTGTATGTTTCAATTTGGGGAAGTATACAATGGATTCTTGCCTGTACTTTCCCTTTCAAATTTCTAACCCTCTCACATTGCCCCCTAATGACCTCTCTTTCATTACACATTTACTGATATTTATTTTGTTTGGTTTTGACTTAGTCTTTTAAGAGAATTATAGTATTTTCACTCTCCATGGACTCTGACACTTCAGACAATTCCTTTGTATCTCCTTCCATATCATCTAGTGTGTTTACTTTTACATTTATAGGCACCTTGTATCTACCACAAATAAGAAAATTCATGCTAGATAAGTTTCTCTGGGTCTGTTTTATTTCACTTAATATTATTTCTAAGTGTTTCAGTTTCCTTAAGAATAGTGCAATATTATTCTTTCTGATGGATGAACAGAATTCTATTATGTATGTATATATATTTTTGTGTATATATATGCATATATGTATACATACATATATACATACATATATGTATGTATACATACATGCATATATACATACATATATACATACATTATATACATACATATATACTTGTAAATTGGGATCAATAAAATTATATATATATATATATAATTTGTATATACATATAAAATTCTTGATCTCTTTTTACAATGATAGGCATCTGGGCTGATTCTGTATTTTGGTTACAGAAAACAATACAATAATGAACATGATTGGGCTAGTAGCTTCAGTGTGTCCTTGTTTCTGCTCTATTGGATAAATGTCCATAAGTGGAATTGCTGGATCATAGGTAATTCACCATTCAGTTCTGTGAGCAATTTCCATGGTGTTTTCCAAAGTGGTTGAACAAGATTACATTCCCACCAACAGTGTAATACAGTTTCCTTTGGGTCACATCCCTATCTGTACATGTGATTGATTGTTTTTTCATGATATTGCAACAGGGGTGAGATGAATCTCACTGTTGTTTGGATTTGCATTTCTTTAATGGAGAGAGTTTTGTCTATTTCTCATTCTTACTTATTCTTCTAAGAGGTTAAGTCTTTATCCCATATATTAATTGGGTTCTTGTTTATTTGAGGGTTTATTTTGTTGGATTTAACTTTTTGATCTCTAAATATGGGTTAGTTATGAAAACCCTTGTCTGATCCTTAGGTAGAAAAATCTTCTTCCATTCTGTTCTGCTTCTATATATACTGCTAACTTTTTCCTTTGCTATGAAGAAACTCTTCAGTATGATGCAATTCCATTGATCCAGATAGAATGATATTAAACCACTCATAAGGAAATGGAAAGGCTTGGAACCAACTTATATTAAGTGTAGAAAGACAAACTCAAAGAAATATAAGTTGCCTGATTTCCCTAATTTGTTGTATTAGAATGTACCTCTAATTCTACAAGTAAACACACTTGGATAGTAAAAGAGAAAACATTACACTTTGACATGATAAATGATATTGGATTCTAAACATTTATACAGTGAGGTCAAAGGAGGATGCCCTTTGGAGAGGATCACAAAGGCTCAATGGCTATATGAATATTATCATATAAAATGATCTCCAAGAAATGATAATGAAAGTTTTTCTATTATTTTGCTTTTACCTTCTGTGTTCTGATGCTGTATTTTTTTATTAATTTCTGCACTTTGGTCTTATGTGTAAGTGTGGACCCTCCCCCCCCACTCAGAGCCAAAGTTATAAACTTCATTTTTCTACATAACATCTTGTACATCTCATTGCTGCAATGAGTTCACATGTATCCCTTTTTAAACAATTTGGTTTTTCCCTTCCCCTCCACAAATTATACCAACATCAAATACAGTGAAAACTGGGTTAAGTTTTATATATATATATATATATATATATATATATTATAGTAGGAGCATCTATACAATCTTGAGAGCTGGAATTACACAAAATACGCAACGTGGCTAGGCACTGGTGGTTCAAGGATGTAATCTTAGCTAGTTAAAAGGCTGAGATCTGCAGATCCCAGTTCAAAGCCAGCTTGAGTTGGAAAGTTCATTAGATTCTTATCTCCAATTAACCACCAGGGCAAACGGAGTTCCAGTTTAGATTGTATGTCGAGCACTGGCCGAGATCACAACCCAGACCCTGAGTTTAAGCCCTGGGATCAACAGAAACTAAAACATAAATTAAAAAATGGAGTTAGATATTTTAGAATGAAGCACAATTTAATATACTCTACATTGTTAGGAGCCTAGACTTCTGTATTAGCTTCATAACCTTCCATAGTAAGTGATACTGTCCATTTATTAAACAGAAAAGCTTACTCAGATTAACAAGTTTGAAGGCTTCAGTGTATGTTCAGTTGGTTTTATTGCTTTGGGGGCCTATGACAAGATATGGGAAGGATGTCAGAGAAAAGTTTTTGACTTAATGATTAAAAGATAAAAGAAGAATGTAGATGAGTATCTATGGTCTCATAGGTTTCATGCAGAAGAACTTAATCTCCATAAGAACTACTCAGGTACTCTTCACAGTCTGGTAGGAAATAGAAAGTCATTTTTCTTTAACACTTAGGTCTTTCTGGGGCATTCTAAATTCAAATGGCAACATCTTCACCAATGATAATGACTTGTCCAGGGGTGGAAGCAACTGGATATTTCTATAAATTCTAATCAGTGCCCAGCAGACTAAATATTTTATGGAATTCCTATTATAATATTTTTTGCAAACTGACTGGGTCTTTATACTACATATGTGTATATCTGTGTGTTTGTATGTGTGTATTTTGTGTTTGAATAAACTAATAAAACAATGTAGCAGATAAAAGTACTGGTATGTCCTTTCGTTTTTTTTCCCATACCATGAAAGTCTGCCATAATTCCCAATCAAATCCTATCCAAGATTCAAACATTAATGCTATCCCAAAAGTTTTGCATACCAACCCAAGTACATCTACCTCGTTTAAGATGGCCATGGCATTGGAAAATTTTAAGTCTTCCAATTACGTTCTCACCAAGGAAACAACATACAATATTTCTTTTAAAAATACCTAGATTTTTGAACACTTTAGCCAGAAAATTGAAGGAATATACTTTATTGGATTTAATTTAAATATTTAGTTACTTAAATGTATCTTCTATATCTACAACATAGAGCCCTATTAAACTACATAATTGCAAAACTCATCTATTACCATCTTCCATGAAGACAGTCCTTGCTGAAAACAAACCAGATGTGGTAAACAAATTAATATGTACACCATTGTCAAATGCTGCTCTTCTAAAGCATGGAAGTGACAGAACAATTAATGCCTGTGAACAGCTAGTTCTAAGGAGTATGGAAAGTGATTACTTTGCGCCCTAAGTGGAAAAACCTACAGATGTTTCAGGTTGTGCTTCATTGCTGGCATTGGTGAGATATATTTTGGAAAGCACTATGAATGAAAGTATGCTATTTCATAAAACTTTTCTGAAGGAAAACTTATAGAAGCAAACCAAAGAATGGGATTTTTTTCCTTAACAAATGCTTTCTGCGTATATTGTGCTATACACTATAACGATGAAATGATCATTTCTTTGGAAAAGTAATGAAAACACTGTCACCTGTTGAATTTCTTTTTAAAGTATCTTAAATGACAAGGATGAGGAAATTTAAATGGGTTCATATTATCAAGTATTAGTTTAATTTTATATTAAATGTTAAAACAAACTGACAGAGTATTAGTCCACCAAGATTTACAGAGTAAGTTTCTGGCATATATTTTCTTTTGTTCCTCTTTTTTTTAGGGGGTGTGATATAAATATATTTTTTCAAAAAGGCAACTTGGTCTTAACCATTACCCACAAAATTCATGCTGTTATAGAATCAGAGTTTTTTGGATTAATTTAAGACAATACTAGGTTCATTTTATGTCAACACAAAATATAAAAACCAATGACATTTTCACTGAACATCCACTAATAAAAAATCATGAATTAATAAAGTATAACTCTATGCCAATTTTTTGCCGGTTGTGGGCCTTGAACTCTGGACCTGGGCACTCTGCCTCACCTCTTCAGCTCACAGCTGCCACTGTACCACGTGAATACAGTGCAGTTTCTGGTTTTAGGTGGTTTGTTGGAGATAAGAGTCTCACAGACTTTTCTGCCCAGGCTGGCTTTGAAAAACTATCCTCAGATTTCAGACTCCAGAGTAGCGAGGATTACAGGAATGAGCTAACAAAGCCCAGATCCAAGTCAATTTTTAAAAAGCAAGCTTTGAAACTTCTGGTTTTTCCAATAAACAATTTTATTTTTTCAGCATTAGTTTATAAAACTATGAGTTATTTTTAGATGTAACTGGGATTTTTTTAAACTATTCAAATATATTATTTACTATTACTCAGTATCTCACAAAAATCCACTATCATTGACTTTGCACAAAGTCAATTATTACATACTATCTTACACACTATAATTATTGCATTCAATATTGTGTATAGTGTAAAGTGAAAATAGTTTGCACCATTTTATATAAATTACTAGGTGTTATTTTAACTTTATAAATTCACATCTGTGGTTTTACACTAAGGGAAAAAAAGATTTTAGAGTTAAAATAAAATATGAATGCATAGTGTTTCCCAATTGTGTCCCAATTAAAACAAAAATTCTGAGTTCTTACAGACAAAATTATTTTCCTTTCACTAAAGACTTTGAAGTAATACCTTTGGAAATAGTGAGGAAAAGGAAGCAGAATTCAACTCACATCAATCAATGTCTCTATTATTTTGATAACCCCTTCACTAAGACCTGCCCGCTCCCACTTGTCAGTGTCTGTCTTAGAATTCTATTTGGGAAAGTTCTAAACCACGGATTTTTTTTGTACTTCCGGTTATTTGAAACAAAATATATACACAAAACTCCTGAAATAAAATGCACATATATGTTAAAGTCACCACAGCTGGAAAAACAACCAAGAAAGTGGAACTCCCCCAGGAACAAAAACATGTTGGGCCCAGTTTTTTTTTAAGTACAAAACCTCAAATACATGTTAATTTGAGTAGAGCTATAATTATAACTGTCTCTCAGAAATAAGGTTGTGCTCATTTGTAATTAAATTCATCTGGATGAACCTAATATAGCAAATCCTTTGGATCAAATTTTTTAAAACAAATGTAACTGTATATTAATAAAGATCTGCACATCTTTAAAAGGAAAAATGCTATAGTACTAAATCACAAAAATCATGACAAACTAAAAAAATTCAGAAATGCAATGAATAAGTCCAATAGTAAATACCACTGATTTAACAAGAACAAAATATGCACATAATAGAATCTGAGCAGTGTACATGAGTGTACATAATTTTAAACTACTCCAAATTACACTGTTTGTAGATTACTGAATGTGGGTTTTCTGAAGGAAAACATCAGCACATTACATAAATGAAATTAAAAATCTCATGAAAGAGAATAGTAGTTTCTGGAAAATACTATTTTAATAATTGGTGGTCAAAATGTTTCTAGTACTGACAAAATTGCATACCTATTTAGTTAGATCCGAAAAAGACCCAAGCTACTCGAGCTGATTTGAAATTTTGGCAAAGTATACAACTATAGCATTATAATGCATGTTGATTCTGGCATGGAATTCATTTCCTCTTTGATCTAACAAATGATTACATGAAAGAACATAGCTTCTCCAACTAAATATCAAGACCTAACTAAGCATAAAATCAGAAAAGTCATCATGCAAGCCGTATTTCAACTGGGGTAAAAGAAAAATCAGTCATACTGGTTCTGTATTGATTTTAATTGTTGATTTTTCATAAAGTATTTCCTTTAGCTTGCATTTTTCAAACATTGTGTTATATGATGTATACCTTGGTAACTAATTTTGGGTGCCTCCTTAAGTTTTGTTCTGAGTGTAATGTCTCACTTCAGTTCCTAACCCATGAAATGATATTGTTTACAAAACAAATGCTAATAACCACTGTTTATAATACACAAAATCACATAACATGACACCAGTAAGTATAGGTTAACATTTTGATATCATGGTCTCATGACTTATGAGGCCTATCTGCATGAGTTTAGTTGTACCTAAATTTAACCACTGTTAAAAAATGTTTATATATTTATCTGTCTCCCATCAGCGATTAAACCTGAGTATAAAGCCTAAGGAAAATGATAAGGTAAGAATTTAGCTATTCTGTATATAAAGTAAACAAAATGCAGCATAGAGTAACTCACTGGTTTAAAGTCAAGCTATTTCTCCAAAACCTTCTAAGCATTTCCTTACAATGTGTATTATTCTCAAGAAGGGAATGGGGAATGTGAGGACTAACCAAGTACTGTCTTCAAATATACATAATTTGGATTTAGCCCTTTATTTCAAATTAAGCATTTTTGATAAAAAAAAAAACTGAATAATTGATTTTCTGGTCAGGTATAATATATCCTAGTTGCATAAACCAAACTCCATTCAGAAAATGGTATATAGCAATTAAGTAAACAAAACATATTCAATAAATAGCAAAAAGTACATACCTATAGAGAATATTTTGAAGAATGCATTAGAAATATTCTAATATAATACTGAATTTGATTGAACAATTTCACATTGACAGTAATTAACTAGAATACTTTAATGCTAATTGGACAAGATTGTCTTTCTAAATGAGCAAAGCCTATTTCTCCTTTTAGTTTGTCAGGAAAATAACTGACAAAAAAGGAAATTAACATATGAATTTATAACAACTGGAATGAATTTTTCTTCTTATTACCAAATATTAATTTCACAAAGTAATTTTATTGTGTTATACACATATGTCCTCATAATGTTGCTTATTAAATTTTATTCCTTTTATTAATTCACTATCCTATTTTTATAACTGAAATTTTATTATGTGATCATACTAACTTATGAAGTATTTGAACATATTTATTCCACACTATTTCTCTTCATCTCCTTATTCACTTTTTTCCAAACTCAATCAGTTCCATCTTTTATACGTGGGTCATTCATTTTATTTTCTGGAACTAGAGTCTACATGTGAGAAATCCAGTATTTGTTTACACAGTATGGTTTATTGCTTTAATATGAAGGTTTCCATTTCTATCTATTTTCCTGAAGATGAAGGTATTTCATTATCATGAGTGGCTAAATAATATATTATTGTGTATATATGCATAAATATATATATTACAATTTCTTTATTCAATCAATGATTAAGAAACATGTAGGTGAATTCTGTATTCATTTTTTTAATGGGAGAAGGAAGGATGGAAATAATGGTGTTTGGATTGAGAAACGTGATCTTTAGGTTGGCACTCTATTTGAAACATCTTCCCAGCTGCACTTTCATCAGTATTTCAATTATGCATTATATTTAAAAAATGATATATAGTTACATTTGTGATGGTGTTCTTTTTCAGTAATTAAGTTATTTTTTATTACAGTGTTACATTTAGTATGTCATGTGAGTATGGGATGTATGTGAACATGAATATGCATGTATGTTTGTAGGGAAGCTGAATGTATATGAGATACAGAATTCAAATAAAAGTTTGAGACCTATAAGTTGCTAAATTGATGTATATGTCCAGTTTGTGGAGTGTGATTTCAAGATCACATTTTGGTAGGTTTCATACCAAATAAATAAATGTTTCTAATCCAAAATCTTAAGGAATAAAACAAATGCTCTGTTCCATAATCATTCAGTCTTAGTACTGCAGACATTGTAATAAGTGGAAAAAATGATTGAAAGTATGATGGGTCAGTAGTAATCTTTTAGAAACTAAAATTTCCCAAAATCTTCAGATGTACTCTTTGGATATAAATTACAAATATATTTATAAACATACAGATAAAATATGAACATGTTATATATATAAATATACGAATATACTATAAATAAATTATATATTTAGTTTAAATATGTATCATATATATTGATACATATTTAAATGTAATTCATCTCATCATATATATATATATATATATATATATATATATATATGTATACTTTTCTTTCTTTTTTATTTGGTCAGTCATGGGGCTCAAGGCCAGAACTCAATCACTTCAGACATAGTGCCACTTACGGTTTTCTGATGGTTAATTGGAGATAAGAATCACATGGTCTTTCCTACTTGGGCTGGCAATGAACTGTGATCCTCAAAAATACCTTAAGTGCCTAGCAAGACAGCACTTTTTCCAGATACTATATGTGCTGTGAGAGATTTGCAACCTAAGCAACTGTGGAAAATATTGGACCCCAAACATAACTGACATTTGCATGAACCCAGTCTTTTATGACGGAATTATCAAGGCCAATCTTGGAGATTCTTGTTAGGGACATGATGAAAAAATTTTAGTTTAACTTATCTGACCTTTTCTGCTTGACTCAGACATATACCAGATATTGCAAATAATGGAAACCATGGGACCTATGTTTCTTTGGGCCTGGATTACTTCACTTAATATAATATTTACCAAGTCTTTCCATTTCCTAACAAATGGTTCCTATTTCCTATAAAGTAAATCAAGCCGAGAAATCAGGTTAAGAAATGAAAGAGACTTTGAAAAAATCTTTGACCTTGAAAATTGTCCTGGTTATGAATTTTTGGAGAAATATCCCCATTCAAAATAGAAGGACGCATTTTTTAATATTATGTTGGTACTGGGTTTTGAACTACTGGCTTTGAGCTCTATCTGGGCATTAATTCTCAGTGTTTGGACTATACCAAATGAGTCACACCTTCATTTCTTCCTTTTACTACAAGTGGAGAAAAGAATCTTTTAGGTTTATTCATTTGGAATAGCTTGGAATTGCAATTGTCAAATTTGAACCTACCTAGTAGCTAGGTGGAAGCCACTGGTGTTCTACTAAAACTCACTTCTTGTAAAAATGAATAATCACAAAAAGGAGAAAAATATTTGTTCAATGATTTATGTGTTGTCTGATAAACCAAATCACTTGCTACTGGAAGATAGAAAGTGAGAAGTTAGAGATGATTGCAGAGGACAGAGAAAAAAGGAATGAAGAAGGGAAGGGAGAGTAAATGAGGGGAAGAGAAGGAGAGAGGAGAGAGCTGAGTAGAATTGCCTATAAGGTATTATTGGACAATCAGTGCCTTTGCATTTATATAGCCAAAGCTTTATGTTTTTGGTAGTAGTAAGTTAAGATATAGAATACAAATTTACAGCTAAAAACCTGTTAGTGTGCTTCCCTCTGCAACAAGGGTGCCAGAGTGAGGTGACAGTTACAGAAAAGGAAAGAGTAATCAGTTCAAGTGATTCTGAGAAACAATAATTGACATGCCAGGAATGCTCCCTTGTATGGTGAAATCAAGCATTACTATTGTTCCCTGATCTAGTATTCCTCTCAACAAGAATAGCAAAAACAGAAGAGGAAGGAGATATCTGAGTAATAATCATCTTTCTGTTTACCCTCTTCCCTTGGCCTCTCAAACAAAAAAGCCAAAGGAGACTTAACCTGAGCTAGTGTGGTAAATGGGAAAAAAGATCAGCCTAGCTTAATGTGAAAGTTTTAAAATAATTAGGGCAGCGTTTCAAATACTGAAATAAAACGTTTGTTAATTTTTAATAAAAAATAACTCTAAATTTATCGAAAAGTTAGAAGACTAAAGGGCTCACTCCATAGTGGAATCTGCATAATTAAACTGACTCTTGCTAATATCATCAGAAAATGAAGACGGCTCCTAAACTTCCAATATTAGGTAAATTATCTTCGATATTCACTTAAAATGTGTGAATATGATGCAGAAGACATTACTCATGTAACTGTAACCCCTCTGTACACGATTTTTACTATAAAATGTATAAAAATTCGAAAAGTGGAATGATTGACAATGATCCAGATGTATTGTACATTGAAATGCACATACACATTATTCAACAGTGACAATATGAAGTGTAGCCCCTTTGCACGACTTGCTAAAGATTAAAATTTTTTTTGAGGTTTTAATATTAAATGACCAGAATATAAACCTTTAGAGATAAATAAGAGGATAGCATTGACATATTGTTGAGCCTTGTGCTCCTTTCAATACACAAAAATTAATGTGTCAAGTCTGCTGAAATGTAAATTGTAATTTGCCAATTCTTTTTGCAAATTGCTCAAATTATAGAAAACCAAATTCTGCTATCCCTTCAGTCCCACCAAAAATTCGTATAGACCTTTAGGTTTCTCAGTTGTTTCTAAATATCTTAATGTAATGCATTGGAACCAACACTAAATTCTTTTAAAATCCGCTCACTTGGACATAGGTATGGATAGATAATTGATGTGTGCAGAATCAGAAATATTCAGAAGGCTGTAAATGAATGCTTAGTAATTTTCTCTCTTCTGTGTCATAGAATACAGCCTGTCCTTGTTAGGAAAATTTAGGAGAATGGAAAAGGAATAGGACTGACTTCATCAATAGACGAGGACTGTTTATTGAGGAAAAGCAGGTTTGGAGGTTGTGTGAGGGAGCTGAAACAGGATCTGAGTTTTTATAGGAGGACTGAGCAAGGAGGTAGAGGTTAATGAAAAGCCCCTAGGTCAAGGAAAGTGGGGACCTTTCAGTTGGCCCCACAATGGGATGTTTACAACTGGGATTATATGGATTGCCCTGCCTGCACATAAAAGGAGTTCACACATATCTGGAATTTTGCCTGTATTGTGTATGAGCCTGGGACAGCAGGGTGGGGGTCAATCCTTCATATTCCATCTTTAGATACATAAAATGATAGGGCCAAGTGGGGAGAAGCAAGTTCTTCATATAGGATCTTTGGATACATAAAAATAATTGGGCTGAGAGAAGAGAATCATGGAGTTATGAGAACAAAGCAGATTCCATCATTTTGAACCCTGGAGTATAAAAGGTGGAGGGGCGTCGTGGTCTTTTCTGGATACGTCCAGCTGTCATGAGTGTGTTCAGTAGTCACTGGGGCTGGGGCCTTCAGGTCCAAGTCTGTGCTCGGTCCAGGGCAGTGTAAGCAAAGCCTCTGGCTGCCTGCAGTAATCGGATGTCCTTGACTTGGTCCCAGGTTTGAGTGAGGGCTGTTATCCTGTTAGAGAGAAACTTGAAAATACTGATATCAGGCAAAAGGCTGACAAGGTGGCAGGACTAGTTGATATGAGTGACATCAGAAAACACAACAAGGGAATAAACCAGAAAAGTTCCATTTGGATCATGAACCTATAACCAGTCAGAAACTAGGGCTGGATTGGAGTAGTTAAGGGCCTGGTGAGAGACCTTGATCATTTCCTATAAATAGCAGGTAACAAAGGCAAGAATGTAAATTCCTGTGCATTTATGAGTTAGACAGATATGGACATTAGATGGACAAGATTCTCAACTTGTTTCTATTGACCTGGATCTGGTTAATTTTGAAAGGGCAGGCACAAAGTGGATGATGTAACATCTTTTCCTCTTATTCTTTTCCACCTTGTCCTGGGATCTAAGTACTTGTGGCTGGGATATGGGCTTTGAATTCAAGGCCTGAGCATTTTCCCTGAGCAATTCTGCTCGAGGCTAGCATTCTACCACTTTGAGTCACAGGGCCACATTTAGCATTTGGCTGTTTAATTTTTGAGCCAGCTTCTACGCTGGCTTTTTAATGGTTAGTTGGGAGATAGAGTCTCAAGGATTTGTCTACCTGGGCTGGCTTTGAACTGCAATCTTTCCCACAAAACCATTTATCATTTCCAATTAAAGCAACAAAGAGATCAGTGAGAACAAGTGGAGTTTATGTGCACCCTGCCAAGAATTGATCAACAAGTCCTTGCCAGAACTCTGCAATGACAAAATTCAATAGATGGGATGAGAGTTTGAGCATAGCTTGTATGCCTGGAAAACCTGATAACTAAATTGTATGAGATGCTCTCCTGGCCTATACATGTTTCAATAGTATAACAACATAGCTGGCTTTTTCATATCAGGATGAGTAAGGTTTACAGAGAGTGTCCCAAAAGAGTTAGAGTTTGTAAATCTAAATCAGTCTTTTACCAAGAATCAGCTGTGTGTGATGGAGTCAGGCAGGAGTCAAGTGTACCATGGTGGAGGTAGGATGGTCCAGGCAGGATCTGGGCAAGACCGCCTCCCTCGGATGAATTGTCAAAACTCCTGTTTAGTTACTTACAAAATTATACACATACTTTAAAGAAACGACTTTAGATGGACATAGAGAATGACATGCTAGTTTTAATGTTAAATCACAGTCAAGAATTACTTACCAACTTTACTCACAAGCTGTCTTTTTTTTTTTAATTTTATTTTACTTTATTTGAGAACATACTGTACAGAGGGGTTACAATTACATGGGCAGGATAATGCATACATTTCTTACCAAGCATTGCAGCCTCCTCCTTTGTTTACCCTTCACCTGCCTTCCCAGCTTCCCCCCTCCCCCCCACCCAATCATACCCCCCTCCCCCCCCCACACCGACATTGTAAAGCTGGTTTTGCCATGACATTTTGTACTTCTCATTGTTGCAACAGGTCCACCTGAATCCTTAAACCATTTGTTTGTCCCCATCTCCTCCACATGTTATACTGACTCATACCATCTCTTATACTCAAAGTTTCTAGGGACAGAAACAGATATGTGGAACAAACATTTTAAGACAATTCTTACCTCCTTACTGGTTTGTTTTTCATCACACCTGGCTAGGAGCTGAGTTGGGTTTCATTCCTTTTACTACTACCCTTGAAATAAAAGGTTTCCTTTTAACAAACAGCAAATTTGATAGGAAGTATCACTATCAAGACATAGAAGAAGGGGCTGGGAAGGTGGCTCAGTGGTAGAGCGCTTGCCTTGCATGCATGAGGCTCTGGTTTCGATTCCTCAGCAACACATAAGCAAAAAGAAAAAAACCTGGAAGTGGTGCTGTGGCTCAAGTGGTAGAGCGCAAGCCTTGAGCTGAAGAGCTGAGGGACAGTGCCCAGGCCCAGACTTCAGGCCCCACGACTGGACCAAAAAAAAAAAAAAAAGAAAGACATAGAAGAAGATAACTTGTTACAGAGTTTTTCTAATTAGATTATGTTGAACATGTTTTCACACACACACTTTTAAACTAAAGTTCTAAGATGCACTTGGGTTTTTAAAAAATGAAAATCGGCTATACGTTTTTTTGGAATTCCAGTGACAAAGTGATATTTTTTCCCAATATGATAAAACCACGTGGTCAATGTCAGAATAGTAGGTAATACCAGACAAAATGCAAGGCAAATTTTGACACACAGAATTTCAACCCTTAAACAAACATTGATAACAAGAGCAGAAAACCTTTAAATCAAATTTGGTGATGAGGTGGATTAGTATATGAATTAAATATTTTAACCCTTAGAAGAGTGAAGAGGAGAGGGGAGTAAAGTTGGTGGAATAATGGGGGTTGTAGAAAAACCAATCATGTGGTCTTAGTCCCCCCAGAAAGAGTGTCTTGTACATCTCATTGCTACAATGGGTCAACCTGTATCCTTTCCTTGTATCTTAAATGAAGAAATGCTGGCTTGATTTATGTTGATTCTAATTGTGAGACACACTTAAAATCACTCGCCAAGTCCAAAAGCACACAAATGAAATGCATCTTTTGTCAGTTGGTATAATTGTATTCTACACATTTATTGACAGGATACAAATTATTCTCAAATTTTAATACATTACAAATACTTTTTCTTATTTTCGTGGCCAGGAAATGCAAGACCTCGGTCAGCATTTCTCACTTTAGACTTATCACATGGGTTGGTTAAATGTTGACCTGAGCTCCAGTCTTCTGTGGACTCACTCATTACTTAGGAATTGATGCTGGCTGTTGGAAAAGAGCTCAATGAAAGATGCCGTGTAACTTTATTCTTTACCAGGATATTCTCCTGCTGTTTTGGTTGTTGAGAGTGTCTACAAGAGCAAGCATTCCGTGGGGAGCAAGGAGACACCATATAACCTATACTTACTGAGATTTCTGGGTGATATGCTATCACTTGTACTGCATTTGCAAGTCGAATCTGTCAAAACTTACCAGTTTTAAGAGATAAGAGAAGTGCTAAAAGAACTCTTAGAGACAAATATATCTTCAACATATTTGGTTCCAAGCATTCCGTCTAGGACATATTCAACAAGTAGTGAAACTTGTGTTGGCTGTATCTATGCGTCTTTCTCCATGTGTGCATGTATACATGTGTATATGTATGTGTGTATTTGTATGTAGAGCAATATACATGTGTACATATATAAGGGCATATACACACATATATGCTTGTATAAATAAATATACATATATAAATATATGTACATATATTTATATATTTCAGGTGTTTAGTGATTTAATCTAGACTTCCCAGCACATTGTCATTCTTACAAAGTGTACATGATAAACTGCTCTGAGGATCTGTGCTCACTTCCCCCACTTCCTTGTTTTCCATCCCTGTGAACAACTTCAGCCTACTTTCCATAGGATAGCTTTGTTTTTGTTACTTACTGATAATAAAAGAAAAAGGTTGCTTGTAAAAGGAAAAGATCTTTAGGACACAGGTTAAAAGTATCTTTATCCGTCCCAATGATTCCTATGAGGAAAATTTGTAATAGTACTAAAAGTGAACAGGAATTCCTAGATCTGTTGTTTTGCCATTTAGAATGGCAAAGGATAATATTACGTCACTCTTACAACTCTTAAAGAATGCAAGGGTAACTGATGGTCCCTATCATGTTCCCAAAATCCCAGTGGGTCCTGAAGGATAAGAGTAGCCCAGCAGAAATTCTAACTAGCAGACATGGAGCATGAAAGAGAAAGAGAGGAAATAAGAGAGAATGAAAGAGAGAAATATCATAATAATGAAAGTGCATAACAGGTAAACACGAGCTGTATGAGAATATTCATACTGCTATCTTTAGACTCTACATGTACATTTGAAGGTATTTGATGTATGATAACCCATCAACACCACATTCCTCAGCACCACATAAGCAGAAAAAGATGGAAGTGGTGCTGTGGCTCAAGTGGTATCAATAGCCTTGAGATGAAGAGCTGAGGAGCAGTACACAGGACCCAGAGTTCAAGGCCCACAACCAACAGAAACAAAACCAAAAACCTAAACACAAAAACCGTCTCTCAATTTTGTGGCCTCAACTCTGTAAAACCACTGCTTCAGCATAAGGCTAAGATTTATGTGTGGACATTTATCAACACTCCTGATTCAAACTCTACTTGAGAAAATTTTAATCAATATTTTGTTCTTAATTTTGCTCTTTGTAAATTCACATGCACCTATAAAAAATGGTATGGCCATCCAAGTAACATTCTCAAAGTATCTCGTAATGATGACTTACAAAAAGTTGTATTATATTACAACAAGGAAAACAATGCTACAAATAAAGAAAATCAATAATTAAATATTAATAATTAATAAAATAAAAACCAAATACCATTGTTTCCAGTATTTGAAGTGTACTACATATTAGATTTTACTATTTTCTCATATTCCTGTACATTTAAAACTGGCTAAGATTATGATGTTCAACAAGAGTTTTATAGGCTATGAGTAGTCTTTAAATTTACCCTCTAAGATTACTATTTATGTCTCGTCTCATCATCTGTATATGGTTTATATAATCATTTTTGTTCCTCGCTAACATATAAAGTAAGGAAGCCCTAAAGTTTTTACAGAAACTGTGTAGTTAACAAAGTCTTAACTCTTCACTGTTTCTTCATACAAAGACTTTGCAACTTCTCATTAGTAAATTTTCTATAAACTCTTAATTGCACATACTTAGTAGTATATGTCTGCTACCATAAATCTTAAATACTTTGTAGAAAAGTTATATGACCTACCAAACAATCTTAATTTTGGCATATAAGCAAATTCCCAAAATTAAACATATTTAAAACATTAAAACTTTAAAAAAAACTTAACACTTGCTGCAGTGTTCATTATGATAGGTGCCTTGTAGAGAATAATTGAATTCCTCCCCCTACACATCTGTTGAACAACAAATATGTGGAATTATTTTGTTTTTGACATATCAGTCTTGACTTTAGTCTTAAATGTGTGCTTATGTAAGAAATACATGGTTCTAAAATTTCACAACAATTCTTTTGAACTTACTTTTTGTTGAAATGTCTAGTTTAAGAAAATCAATTCCACTTTATATATAAAAAATGTTCTGTGCTCAATTCAGCAGCACATACACTAAAATTGGAACAATACAGAGAAGATTAGCATGGTCCCTGTGCAACTATGACACGCAAATTCGAGAAGCGCTCCACATTTTTACATTAACAGATGCTGGAGGGGATGTGGCCAGAAGGGAACCCTACTTCATTCTTGGTGGGAGTGTAAACTTGTTCAACCACTTGGAAAGCTGTATGGAGGTTCCTTAAAAGTTTCCACATAGAGCTCCCATATGACCCAGCAATCCCACTTTTGGGCATTCACCTAAATAGTCAGCAAAAAGACCATATGAAAATTATCAATACAATTGTGTTTATTGCAGCATTATTTCCCATAGCTAAGATATGGAACCAACCCCTATGTCCCTCAGTAGATGAATGGATCAAGAAAATATTGTGAGTTTGTGTGTGTGTGTGTGTGTGTGTGTGTATGGGAATTCTATCGTCCATCAGAAAGAATGACATCGCCCAATTTGTTACAGAATGGAAAGACTTGGAAAAATTATATTAACTAAAGTAATCCAAGTCCAAAGAAACATCGGTCACGTGGTATCCCTTATTGGCAATAATTAATATATGTCGTGGATAAGCAGAAAAGGTCAAAAGGAATAGATAAGGTGATGTTAAGCTAACTGAACCCCAAGACAGGGTCACAAGTGGTTTTTTTTCTTGCTGTTGTTTCTAAAGTATTTATAATGTACGATGTGATTTTTTTTTATTTTTATACGGTCCTCCCACACAGAAATAAACATTTTTTACAGCCAACCTTGAAAAGCCATCTTGATAGACCATTTCTGTAAGTGGTAGCAGAATATTATTGATGGCTTTGCAAGGATGCCAGATTGCCTCATTTTGAGACAATTAAAACAGGAATTTAGTCAGCTGTTTTTGTATCATTAGGACAAAAACCCATTGACTCTAGTCCAGGTGATCACTGCGGCCCAGAGAAGCTAATATATTGACTAATAATCCTAGACCTCTAAAAACAAAACAAAACAAACAAGTAAAAAACTCCAGTAAGCAAGGCAAGTCAAGGCTCCTATCACAGCCTACATGAAGTCAGGCAAAAAACTGAAGCTGGGAGTCATTTAGCTGATAACTAATATATTTTTTTATGAGGCAGGCTGAAATTAAAGACTCCTGAGAGAGGGTAGGAAAGACTGATCAGAGGGACTAAAATTGGTCACACAAAGATTGGAATATACAATTCCTTATAAAACAAATAAATCATAGAAATCCTGTGCATATAAGAACAACACAGAAGACCAATTCCAGAAATGCACAATTTCTTCGAGGTCAACTTAATGAATTATCAATGGAAATTTTTGAAATCTTAAATATTTGACCCATGTGGAAGAAGGACAATTGCTCAAGAGAAAGAAAAAGTCATCACACTGTTAGGAGGTCCAATATCACATTAAGAAGTAATCAAGCAAAGATTTGTAATAAAAAGAGAAAGCAATTATTCGAAATGAGGGTTTCATTTGTTTTGATGTAAATGTTTTTGGTTTAGGTGCTAGCGATTACCATACAACTGATCCAGTCCCACAGTTGAGTTGACATTGACTGCAGTATTTCCACAAGAAGGAAAAGAGAAAATTTACAAATGTCAGATCAAATGAGTAGAGGATGAAGTGTTCTAATAGTAATATCTGAGGTTTAGACACAGGTGAAGAGGTGGATTTTCTTTTATAAAAATCTCCCATTTTTGCCTGGTGACAGCGGCTCACAGCTGTAATCCTAGCTACTCAGGAACCTAAGATCTGAGGACTGCTGTTCAAAGCCAATTTGAGCAGGAAAGTCCCTGAGACTCATCTCCATTTAACCACCAGAAAACCAGGAGTGGCGATGTGGTTCAAAAGGTAAAGCATTCACCTTGAATTGAAGAGCTCAGGGACAGTGCCCAAGCCCAGGCTTCAAGCACCTCGAACAACAACAACAACAACAACAACAAAAAGTCTCCCTTTTCTTGGACTGCCTACAGCTTTTCTTAACATTCAACAAAGAAGACATTTTATCACCCACTACAGGTAAGTACTATTCTAACTGTTGCAAATAGAAAGATTTTGTATCTTATGTCAAAAGTTCATATTTGGGGAAACAAATACCAACAGTGGTAACTTTTTTTCCAGTCCTTGAACTCTGGGCCTGGACCCTGAACATGCTTATACTGGTAGCTTTAACGTGAGCTTGTTTGTTATTTATTGGATTACTGCCCATGAGAGGAATTATTGTGTCATAGGGAGATCTGTTTAGTCTTTTGCAGAAAGTCCGTACTGCACTTCAGAATGGTTGGACAAATTTAATTTCCCACCAACAGTGTAATAAAGTTCCCATTTGGCTATATCCACGTTAGCATTTGCTATTGTCAGTTTTCTTGATAATGGCAATTCAAACTGGAGGAAGAATCTCTCTCTTTTTTTAATTTTTATTTTTTTATTGTGAAAATACTGTACAGAGGGGTTACAATTACATGTGCAAGATAGTGAGTATATATCTTATCAAGCATTGTAGCCTCTTCCTTTGTTTACCCTTCCCATCCCTTCCCATCCTCCCTCCCCCCTTACCCAATCCTCCCCCCCCCCAAATTGTAAAGTTCGTTTTTGACATGACAACTTGTACTTCTCATTGTTGCAACAGGTCGACCTGTATCCTTATTTAAATGACTTGTTTTTCCCCTTCACCTCCACAAATTATACCGACATCAAATACAGTGAAAGAAGGGGTTATACTGTGGGGGAGGGACATACGAAGCAACAAAGAGATAATCTTATAATTGCGTTAGAAACAAATGCAAGAAAGAAAAAAAAACATTTAAATACATATCTTAGGGTTCATTTTCCTAACATCACCTTATCTGACCTTTTCTGCTGGACTCATACATATACTAGATATTGCAAATAAGAAAAATCATGGGTCCTATGTTTCTTTGGGCTTGGCTTACTTCACTTAATATAATTTTTTCCAAGTCTTTCCATTTCCTAACAAATGGGGCAATGTCATTCTTTCTGATGGAGGCATAGAATTCCATTGTGTATATATACCACATTTTCTTGATCCATTCATCTACTGAGGGGCATCTGGGTTGGTTCCATATCTTAGCTATGGTAAATAATGCTGCAATAAACATAGCTGTGCTGGTAACTTTAGTGTGGTCTTGTTTGTAAACATTTGGGTAAATGCCCAAAAGTGGTACTGCTGGGTGATAGGGGAGCTCTATGTGGAGTCTTTTGAGGAACCTCCATACTGCTTTCCAAAGTGGTTGAACAAGTTTACACTCCCACCAAAAATGAAGTAAGGTTCCCTTCTGTCCACATCCCCTCCAGCATCTGTTGTTATTAGAGTTCTAGATTTTTGTCATTCTAACAAGGGTGAGGTGGTATCTCAATGTTGTTTTGATTTGCATTTCTTTTATGTCTAGGGCAACGGACAAGGGTCTCATATCTAAAATATACTTGGAACTCAAAAAATTAAATCCCCCAACAACAAATCCTCAAAGAAACAACTGCCCAATAAATAAGTGGGCTAATGACTTAAAGAGAAACTTCTCTGAAGAAGAAAAAAGGATGGCCAATAGACACATGAAGAAATGCTCAACCTCCCTAGCCATAGAAGAATCTCTCTTGTAGATTTGTAGGTACCTTCTAGCTACCATGAATGAATGAATATATGAAACCTATATTGCTTGAGTCAGCATTCTTTTCTCTTAGTATAATTTTCCCAAGGCTTTGATGTTCCTTAAGACTGGTGAACAGTCATCCTTTCTGATGGGTGAATAGAATTCCAGTGTGTGTGTGTGTGTGTGTGTGTGTGTGTGTGTGTGTGTGTGTGTGTGTGTGTAAGATGACTATAGGCCTATGAGCTCATTTCTAAGCCTTCTCTTTGAACTGTAATTTTGTAATTCAATAATAAATTTGGATTGCTTTCTCTATTGCATTGAAGAATATTGTAGGGATGTTTATGTATATTGCATTGCCAATTGTTTGGGGGCAGTATTGCAGCTTTCACAATGTTAATTCTTCCAACCACGAGCATTGAAAGACTTTCCATTTCCTTGAATCTCCTTCAATTTCGCTTTTAGGCTTTTAAAGTTTTCACAATTGAGGTATTTCACATTTTTGTTAAATTAATTAATTCCTAGTTTTATTGTTGTTTGTTTTGCTTAGATTTGATTTAATTTTGAGGCTAATACATATGAGGTTGTTTTTTGGATTTCAGCCTGGATCTTCCCATTGTTGGTAACACAGGAAAACTACTGATTCTTGTAGGTTTTATACCCTGCTACATTGCTGAAGATTAGCATCACTTTTACTAAATTTGGGGGGGGGAAGCTATAGGGTCCTTTATATAAAGTATCATTTCATCTGTGAAAGGGGATAGTTTTACTTCCTTCATATTTGGATCCCTTTTATATTTTTCTCTTGCCTATTGTCCTTGCTAGAAAGTCCACTACCATATTGAAGGGTAGTAGAGAGAATGGACATCCTTTTCTCATTCTTGATTTTAATGTCTTCATGCCTCCATCGTTAGGTACATGCTTATTTTCTCTTTGTCCTATACATACTCTGTATTATATTGAGGAAAGTTCCATACGTTCCTTTCAATCATAAAGGGGTATTGGAGTTTGTTAAAAGCTATTTCTACATCCATATAAACAATCATATGGTTCTTGTCCCTGCTTCTGCTGATGGTGTGTGTTATGTTTATTGACAATTATATTGAATCCAGCCGTATCCTAGGATGAATACTGTTTGATCATAGCATGTTTTTTTTGGTAATTGTTGAAGTTGGTTGGTGAGAATTGTATTGAGAAGTTATGCATCAATGCTTATCAAAGAGCTGATTTCTTTGATGAGTCCCTAGCTGATTTGTGGAAGAGTCTAATTCTAGCTTCATAGATTGTGTTTGATAATTCCATTTCTCTTTCTATTCCATTGAGGTGTTAGAGCTGAGTATTGTAAGTTCTTTGCAGGCCTTAATTTCACGGTAAATCTATTGAGTCCTAGATTTTTCTGTTATGAGAAATTGTTTATTGACATTTCATTTTCATTACTTCTTATGTATCACTTCTTGGTTCAGTTCGAGTATAGGAAAGCATCAATTACTCCAGGATTCTCCAGGTGATTGGTATATGGTTTTCAAAGTACTCTCATAACATTCACAATTTTGCTAATTTATGTTATGATGTCTCAGTTTTTCTCTAATTTTATCTATTTGGGTGAATTCTCTTAGGAGCTCTTAGGAGCTGTGCCTCATCTACTCTTAATATATCTACCTAGTTATCATCTTATATAACCAGTTCCTGTTCTTCTTGATCTTCTCTCTGTAGGATATATTTGATTAACTTCTATCCTGCTGATGTGGTGGAGAGTTTGGCTTGGGACCATATTCACTGTTGATAGTTGTTTGCCTTTAATGTTTGTTATATATCAAGCCAGGCTCTTCGTTTTTATCATATCAACTAAGAAATCTGTGTTTATTCTGACTGTATATATTTTATAAATAATCAATCTTTTCTCTATGACAGCTTTAAGAATCATTTCCTTGATCATTAATGATCCTCTAATGGATTATGATGTGGTGGTGGGTTGTTCTCTTCTAGAATTCTGTTTGGTGTTCTAAAGCCTTCTCTTTTCTAAATGTGCCTATCTCTTTGGATGTTTGGAATGTTCTCTGCTAGAATTCTGTAATATGTTTCTCATCCATTTAGTTTCCTGCTCTTCTCCTTCTTGAGACCAATCTCCCCCAAATTTGATCTTCTAACTGAGTCATGAAGTTCTGGCAAGATCATTTCTTATTTCTTGGATTTGTTCTAAATGATTATTTCCTCTTTCCTCTTAGACCTACTTGGTCTTTTACCCCTGAGATTATCTTCTTTGTCATCTTTTTGCTGTGAAGACTTTATAATTTGTTTTTGATTTCCCTGTTTTATAATTGGTCATTTTTTAGGGTTTCTATCTCTTTATAAATCTTTGTTTTAGGCCTTGTATGGACTTTCTTTACATATTTTCTTTGGGTGAGGGGGTTGGTAGGGTTGTTTATTTAGCTGTATCTTCTCTCATATCTTTTAACTAGGCATCCATTTTTTCCATGGATTCCCTTGCCTTTTCAGAATTTATTTTTCTGTTTGTAGTCTCCATGAATTATTTTGCTAATCTTTGGTTGTTCGCATCTTGTTCAATAAATTTCCTTGTAGAGGTTTTGTATCTTTTCATTAATCACATTTTCAGCAGTAATTATAATGTATTTTGAAAACTACTTTCTAGGTCCCTCATTGTATGTTCTAATGCCTGGTTATTTACTGTGTGAATTTTACTACTTTGACATCACTTTTCTTGTATTTTTCTGATTTGCTCTGTTCACTTGGAGGATTTCTTTTGGGTGATCTATAATCTTAATAGGTGACTCTTTATGTTCTTGGTTGATTTGCCATATGTTGCTTGGATCTTCTGTTGTGATTTGTTTTTGTGGAATTAGGTTTTTGTCTAGACCATTAAGTGTAGGAGTAGAAATCAATTGTGGTGAGATGTTGTGATGTTAATACTTGTGGTTCCAATGACAGTTCGGGCTGCCCAATGGTATCTTGAATTGTCTCTGAGTATGGATGTGGCTGTCTCCGATGTACATTTCTGTTCCTGCTTTTTTTTCCCATGTGGACCTTTTATTTCCACACTGCAGCTGTGCTTTTAAATATGTTGGCCAACAAAGTCACAGCAGTCACCTGCCTGGCTGGGCACCTTTTCATATATTTCTGTTTTCTTGTGAAGACAGTATAAAATCTTCTTTTGAATTGTATATCTATATATAGTTATAACTGACTGGGTGTGACTTTTTAGAAGTGGAGTACCTGCTAGGACTCTAATTCTCTGTTTCATTAGAGAGAGCTAGGGGAATTTTCTGTTGTTATTTTGCCATTGTTTTTCCAATTCCTCAGATATATTTTATATATTGTTGATTTTTTTTCAACATAATTTAGGATTTGTGGTGGTTGTATCAGGTTATTTTTATTTTTTGTTTGTGTTAGTTTGAAATAGTGATTTCAGGCTTGTATGAAGAGACATTAATAATATGAAATGTATGTTATTACATTGAAAGAAAGAGAGGAGACATTTTAACCTATTTGCTACAAGTAAGTTAATATTAAGCAAAGTTAATTAAAATAATTACTCTTCAGAATATGAGCATAGTACTCTTGAATATCTTGGAGAAAAAGACTTTAGACTCATTACAACTGAAGTCTTACATTGAAATTACTGGCTAAACTTTCTTCTTCAGAAAGGCAAAAGCTCCATTTCTTTCATATTAATATTATAAAATCATAATATCTGCATGTTGAATTGCTTTCCTCTGCTATTTTCAATTCCATTCGTCATCCATTAAGTATCTAGTGCTTTGAATGACCAATTCCTTAAAATACCTATATTGCTTATATTGTGATGTAAATCTCAGTAATATGTGAATTTATCCCTGATTCTCATCTGGAGCTACATTCATATGAAATTTATACAGTTTCAACCAAGAAACATGACTATTTCAAAGTTTTCTGTTTTAATCAATAAACCCATTCTCTTTAGAAATATGTTCTCAACTTTTATATTGCTCCAGCATACATCATGTATTATTAGTACTTTTACTGAAATAAATATAAACTATGGAACATGAAGACAACCGCCTCCCCCTTATCACTTTAAAGTAAATCCTTGGGGACTGTTTTATATATAAAAATAAAAAAGTGCAATGCACCTGTTTATACATTAATAATCTAATGGTTAAGTCAATTAGATACAAGAACTACCATACCCAATTTACTTAAAGGCACCAAAATATTAGTGTTCATGAATATCAGTTTTAGAAAATGACTAGTCACAACAAAGTTTATATTATATTTCAAATTTAAAAAATGAAAATTGAACCCAGATTTGTTGTCAATATCCTGTTTTCAGGAATACATTTATTCAGCAAACAGAGAAACCAAAAATAAGGCTACGTCACATAGACGAAAGATATAGAAGCAGACTGTTTTTCCTTAAGATGATAAGCACATGCAAACTATGTGATTTATTCAAAGATACTATAAAAATTCATAAGAGGATTTGTGATCAGAAATGATGGGTAAACAAATAGCTGGAAAACTGTATATGTAAATTGAGCTTTCAATATAGGATAAGTTTACAATAAATGATCCAACAGACGATGATTTTATATCTCTAACAAACATCCAGTATTCTACATTTTCCCACTTATTCCTGTCCTCTTACCTCAGTTCCTGATCAATAGTATTCTACTTTCACGAGGTCAATTCCTATTAATATAACAAAGTG
Organism: Dipodomys spectabilis; assembly: GCF_019054845.1. Classification (NCBI taxonomy): domain Eukaryota; kingdom Metazoa; phylum Chordata; class Mammalia; order Rodentia; family Heteromyidae; genus Dipodomys; species Dipodomys spectabilis. The sequence goes on from NW_024871124.1 coordinate 151,807, forward strand.
GGGTTTTTTTTGGTTTCTAGATCCAATAAATTTTAGTCTGTCGGAATAATGGTATGAATTCATGGAGTTTGACTTGAATGTCAAGTTTGAGGATACTCTATTCAGGGTATTATTAAATTGGCCTGAAGGATCCAGGTACATACTATGAATACATAGACACAGTATACTAAGAGCAGGGGACTTGATTTCAGAGAAAGATGTAGGTCCAGGCAAGGTCCTGAAAAAAAGAAAAACCAATTGAGCAAACATCAATCAACTATCATTACCAAGGAATTGAACTGATCTCTTATGTGTCTGGGTGGCAGCTGTGTGTGTGTGTGTGTGTGTGTGTGTGTGTGTGTGTGTGTGTCTGTGTCTGTGTCTGTGTCTGTGTGTCTGTATGTTTGTGCTGTGTCTGTGTGAGTGTTTGTAGAGAGAGAGAATTTAAGTGTGACTTCCATATTTACAGCCCATAGAGCATTACTTGTTAGGGAGAAGTTACTCATATCAGAATTCTGATACTACTGTCATCATTTTTTACTGCGAAAAACACTTGCTTAATCCTACTTAAAAAGAGAAAAGTAAACTAACATCTTACATGATTGTTTTGACAATTAATTGGTTTACTGAAGGCCAAAGGGAGGAATAGGAGAGTAATATAATCTTTTTCCTCTCTCCTGAATATTACCCAGCAATAGCAGTGATTTCAGGAGTCTCCTGCTGTGTACTCACAGCTGAATTACTAATATGCTTAATAATATGAAACATATGATAGAGAAATAGATCAGCCAGCAAACACAAAGAACTAGTGATGAGACCGAACTTTTGAGCAGGGTTGCCACATCTTTTAGGAATGTAATTCCTTCATATGAACTTCAAATTTTGTGGATTTCCCTGTGTGATTAAAAGTTTAGAAAGTGCTGTAAAAAGAGAATTCCTGTTCAGCCAAGTAGAAATTGCTCATGATCCCATCCTCTCGTTACAAATTTCCATTTCATAAAGACTCTCTTTTAGAGTGTTTTCATTTAATATACTTCAACACCTCACCCTTCCCTGTGGGAGATAGGGAGAAAGATAATTTTGTTTGAATATTATCTTATGTAAGTTAGTGTGCATGGGCATGATTTGTATCAAGTTACTATTAAGTGTAAATAGGAATCATGTCACAACAAAAATATAATTAAAATCATGTAACAAGATTAGAAGTCATAGCATTTTGTTCATGAAAACATACATTAGATTAGTTGCAGAATTTCTATTTTTAGATAAACTTTATATGAAAGCATAATGCACTTTAACTAAGGGTTGAAACATTTTATTAAAAAATATATTTCTTAGAGATATTTTTGCTGCATAATTTTAACAAGAAAATGGTCCCAAAGTAATCATTTTTCTTAGTATGTTCCTGTTTCCATATGATTAAACTCCAAATTAGAAATCCAGATATATGATTTGATTTAATTTAACCACAAGTATTATTGAGTATAAGGACCCTCTACTCTCTATATTCTTCACACGATGATCATTAAATATGGTGAGTTTGAAATAATTAGTCTCTGTGTGAACTACGTTAATATTATTTACAATATGAGTGAAATGTTTAAAAATTAGTATTTATTTTAGTTTAATTGCTCTGAAGAGAAAATGAATGATATTATCAAAGGCTAAAAATGATTAGATTTATTATTTAGAATTCAGGAAATGTTTTTGACCATACTGCTTACTGGAGCCTTCACAACAACCAGAGATAATTTATATTAATGAAGCAAAAATCCCACAGGTTAGACATTTGTGAATAGAAAAACCATGTATCTACATAACAAACATAGAAAATTTAGCGTATAAATACCTGAATATACTAATACAACTAATTGCAGAGAAAGAACTTGTTCTGAAAGGAGATAAAATTGCATTTACTTTGAAAAAGTAGACCTAAGTATTCATTTGAATAAAAGATAATGTTTAAACCATCAGTCATTCAAGAAATAAGATGTACAGTTACTTGTTTTTCATGTCAATTATTATCTCTAAACTTAGTAGAAATATTAGATTTGTAAACCGAAAACAGTGCTTTGTAGGGAAATAGACATTTAGTTTCTTAAAAGTCATGACTATTTTTTCACAAACAATTGCTAAGTAACTTATTTACATTTTTATCATGGAATCTTATTTGATATATTTTTATTGATTAAATTAAATAATTGGCCAATAATAAAGTAAATTATGCATGAGCATAGTCTATCTAACATAAGCATTTTATTCACAAGACATATCATGGCTCTCTTAAAGAATACTAGAAGGCAGTATATTATTTACTTATTAATTTTTAGTTATTTTGTTAATGGTTATTAATTGTTAGAAGTGGCAGTTTCGTTATGCTCTTTCCAAAATATATTTAAAGCATTTGATTGTCCTCCCTGTATTTCCATTTCATTACTCATTCCTCCAAAAATCTTCTGTTTTTCACATCAAATTACATCTTTTTATATGCACATATAAGCTAATTTGGAAGATTTAAGGTGACCTGCAACTTCTGCAACTTAATTCAAGATGTACAGTGGATTAACGATGAATAAAAACTTCAATATTTTTGTTAATTTCTGAATTACTATATTATATATATCTATATCTATATCTATATCTATCTATCTATCTATCTATCTATCTATCTATCTATCTATCTATCTATCTATCTATCTATCTATCTATCTATAATTACTATTATGGTTAGGTTTAGGATCCCAGACAGAATTAGAATTAGGGTTAGAGAAAAGAAAATTTAGGTTCAACACAAGATGACCTATTGCAACAATGATACTCACAGCACACTATATTGAAAATGAAATTTACACCATGGGGAGGATTGAGTTAGAGAGGTGGGTGAGGGAAGGGATAGTGGGAGAACAACAAAGAACAGGGCAACAATGTTCAACAAGAAATGTACTCATTACCTTACACATGTAACTGTAATCTCTCTGTAAGCCTCTTTACAATAAAATAAAATTTTAAAAAATAATGTAAAACAACACCTGACAGGAAATAGAGAAACACTTTAAAATTTTTAGTTTCAAAGTGCAAGTAAAATTTAGGCCTACATGCTTAGCAAGAGTTAGGTTAAATGTGAAATAGAGGCTTGCTATTAACATTATGATTCAATTATCTGTAGGTTTAGGATTAGACAAGGTGTTCCAGTTAGAGCTGGGAGTAGGATGAGAAAAATATGTAAGATATTGTGTAAAATTGCAACATATTTTAAGAAGAATGAATGGCATCAAGGTTAGAATGAATGAAAACCAATGTCTATGTTTCTTTAAACATTCAGATATGATTTGGTTTTAATTGTGAGCTGTTGTTTTAGTTCTTGTTAGGATTAGGAAAGGATAAACTTTAAGGTAAAATTTAGTTTTCCACTAAGAAGTAGAAGCAAAAAAATGACTAATTGAATAGAATCCAGACAATTTTCCTTACATTAACCATTTGGTGTTAATTCAGATTGTGATTAGGATTAGGCTTCTGGTTAAAGGGGGTTGACGAAAGAGTAAAGAAATTGGTTAAACTGGTGGCTTGTGTCTATTATCCTAGCTACTCAGGAAGCTGATTTCTGAGGATTGCAGTTCAAAGCCAGCCCAGGCAGCAAAGTCTGTGAGAATTTTATCTCCAATTAACCACCAGAAAAAATGAAAGTGGTGCTGAGGCTCAAGTGGCAAAGTGCACAACTCGAGCTAAAGAACTCAAGGATCATGCCCACGCCTAGTTCTCAGGGATCCTGCCCAGGCCCAGAGACGAAATCCCAAGACCATCAAAAAGAAAAAAAGGAATGGTTTACATGTTAAGTAAATCTGAACTTATTTTAAGTTCTAGGAATTCAGGAAAATCAGGGATAATGGAAGTACAGTGTATTTCATAATATCAATATTTGAGATCAATCGGTATAATGATTCCTGTTATGGAACAAGATAGATTCAGAGTTAACAGTGAGAAAATCTGTAGGGTTTAAGAAAACCTGCAATTTATTTGAGGAATTACAAGTGGAATTTCAGCTAGGATGACACAGCGAGCATTTTACATAAATTTTAGAATTGGGATACTATTAGTCTCAAGGTTATCATTAAGATTCTAGACATGGTTAGGGTTAGAGTGTAGGAGAAAAAAATGATGCTCAAATTCTAGGTAAATTTTAGAATAAGCATGGTAAGAATTAGAATGAATGTGAACTAGAGTATTGCTATTAATATTAGAATCTACTTACAATTAGGTGTATGGTTATTCTCAATGTTCCAGTTAAGAAAGATTAAGTTTAGGGTTAGAAAATGACTAAGATATTGGGAAAAAAATTGAAGCTTATGTTTGGAAGTCTTATTTGAATGAAGTTAGGATGAGTGAAAACTAGTTTACTTGTGTTAATGTTAGTATTGACATATATTTTACTAACATTAGGGTCAGTATTTTGTCCTGATTATGATTAGTGTTTTGAATAAGAAAGATTTTACTATAAAATTCAGTTTCCAAGCCGGGCACCGGTGGCTCTCGCCTGTAATACTATCTACTCAAGTGGCTGAGATCTGAGGATCACAGTTCAAAGCCAGCCCTGGCAAGGAAGGTCCGTGAGATTCTTATCTTCAATAAACCACTAGAAAACCGGAAGTGACGCTGTGACTCAAGTGGTAGAGCGCTTGCCTTGAGCTGAAGAGCTGAGGGATAGCGCCAAAGCCCAGAGTACAAGCCCCATGACCGACCAAAAAAAAGAAAATTCAGTTTTCACTAACAAGCAGAAGCAAAAATGTGAGACTGAATAGTAACTAGAGCATTATCATTATATTTATTTCTCAGTGATCATTCTTGTAATGATTAATGAGAGTTTTCCAGCCAAGTTTAGGTTGAGAATTAGCATTAAGTGATGGACAAGATGGTAAGTAAATCTGAAACTGTTTTAGGGAACAGAGGTTTAGGAAAAGGTAGAATCAATGGCAACTACAGTGTCTTTCCTGATTAGAAAATGTGAGGAAAAGTAATATAATGGATCATGTTAGGGAACAAGATCACTTCAGCAGTAGATTCAGGAAATTTTTGGGAATAAGGGCAAACTGAAACTCATTTCCAGAGGGCAAACTGGAGTACTCATTAGAATGAATAAAAACTAGAGTCTTTTTCTTAAACATTAGAATTGGACTATCATTAGGGTGAATGTTAGGTTGTAGTTCCAGCTGGGGTTAGTGTTAGTATTAGGGAAATGGAAAATTAGGGTCCAACTGAAAGTAAATCTTCGAATAACACATCAAGTTAGAATTTGGGTGAATGTGAAATATGAAACTGCTAATAATGTTAGGATTAGGGTATGATTAGTGTGAGGTTATCCTGAATGTTCCAGTTAGGGTTCAGGTTAGAAAAATGGCAAGATATTGAATAAAACTGTGAATTACTTTAAGAAAGATAAGCTGAATCAAAGATAGAATGAATAAAAACTTACGTATTTGTGTGGCTTTAAGAATCCAAAGGCAATTGGTTCTAGAGTTAGGGTTACTTTTCTAATTTATGAACTAATGAAGTAAAGGCACAATTATTTCTTATAAACAAAGATAGTCACGATTTTGGGGAACAAACTCAATTTTCTACATGAAAATATGTCTTAAAATGTTTTTCAACCAGGATTAAATAATAGTGAACAGGATGTCATTTGTTAAAATTAGGTAAGTTAATAATACAACTTTCAAAAATATCCAAACACATAGGCTAAAAACTCAGACATGTTATTGGGAAAACAGCGATTTTTACTTCCTCTAGTAGGGAAATTCTGTGTGTGTGTGTGTGTGTGTGTGTGTGTGTGTGTGTGTGTGTGTGTGTGTGTGTGTGTGTGTGTGTGTATGCACCTACCACAGGTCTTCAACTCAGGCCTGGGTCCTGTCATCAGCTTATTCTGTGCAAGGAAGGCACTAAACCACGTAGCCACAGGTCTTCTTATGGCTTTTTAGTAGTTAATTTGAGATACCTATCTTATGGATTTTCCTGTCTGGACTTAATCTTCTGATCCCCATCAGTCCTTGCGTTAGTGTTACTGTGGTGCTACCACAAAGTGACAGTTCACTAAACTGGGAGCAATATAGAAGTACTTGTGCAAGATACAAAGTAACCAGTTCATTAATTTGGTAGCAACAGAGGATCACATTAGATTGCCTTCAAACATATTATTTCTGATGAGTTTATCTGAAGCCCAAAGCATAATCAAACCTATTAGCCTCACTGTATGAAGTAGCACATATTTATGGTGTAAAATATGTACAATGAATTAAATCCTGAATCACAAGTCTTTGCTGGGTTTGCTTTTTAAAAGCAAATCAGAAATAGAGTGTCATTGAAGTGAAGTCCACACTGGAGGAATGTAGCGAGCAGCAGAGCATCTGCTTAGTGTGAGTCCAACCCACAGGATCATAAAGAAGAAGTAGAAGAAAGTCAAAGTGTAGGAGAAAGAGGAAAGGAAAGGAGGAGGAAGGGATAATAGCGGAGGAAGTGCATAGCAGGAGAGAGAAGAGGAGGGGACAGGGAAAAAGTAGAGGGGAGGAGAGAAGGAAGAAAGAAACAGGACCCTGGGGAAGAGCCGCAAGAGGGGAGACAGGAGAAGGAAGATAAATGCAATATAACAACAAGAATTGTTGGAAAACATTTTGCATAAGTGATCTGCATGTGCTTGGTAGGATTATTTTCTAATCAGAGAGAGAGCTAGCAGAGTGACAATATGGGTGATACCTATTGCTTGGTCATTGTATTCTCTTTCTTCAGAGAGGAGTTCAGAAGAAGTCCTGAATTTGGTGTTTTATAGATATACTTCAGGATTTCTTTTTCATGAATCTAACATGGGAAAGAACTAAATGCAACTTCCCTTAATTAAAAAAAGAATAGAAGCTAATTTTATTTGTATTACTGTGCATGAAGAAATCCTGGAGATTTCTGGTTAACACAGAGTCCCCCATGAAAAAATATAGGACAAGAGGAAAGTAAAACTGTTTTTAAAGTATAATAGGTTATCATTGATGAAAAGTTTTTTTTGCCAGTTGTTCAGTGCTGCAGCAAAGCTGTGCCCTAGAGCCCTTTCCCAATCACCACATTAACCACCATTTCTGTAGTCCCTGTGGGTGTGAGTGCCTCCTCAGGTCACCCATTGAGAAGCGGGGCCCCCTCACTTGTGGCGGATGTGCAGTGAGGAGATGTGTGTGTTGTTCCCCAGCATTGCCAGATGAGCATTGCTCACCCTACCGATCTCTCATCCCAGTCTCAATTGGTCCATTTCACCCAGGAGCTGGCATCCATGGAGCTAGAATTGAGTTCACTGCTTCCCTCTCCTCCTCCAGCTCTGCTGGTACTGGTCTGCAGTGTTGCTGGGTGCAAGTGCAATCCCAGAGAGACGCCATTCTAGGGTCACTGCATGCCCCCATGGGTGTGGGGTTGGGGGGACACCATGTTTCTACAGAGCACAGCCCATGGGAGAAGGAAGGCTAAGCATGTAGGCCGCCCCTTTGGGGCCAGGCAGCCCAGCCTTGGTTCACCTCATCAGTCTTTAAGGTGGTCTGGGGACTGGAGCCATGTGCTGTCCCCTCTGCCAGAGGGCTTGTGACAGCTGCAGAAGCTCAGCAACCTGGGGCCCCTTCAGCATCCCCGTGGACCTCCATTTTCTTATCTCTGTGGACTCAGGTACAGGGCCATCCCTGCATATGCCCATCAGTGCCAGAGGAGCCTGGACTTGCACTGCACCAGGTTCTGCACCAGGAGCCCGAAGCCCCTTTGGCTTTGCTTTGTAGCCTCCTCTCTCATCCTTCTGGTTGACATGGGCCCAGCTCTGGGTGCCATTCTGGGGATGCTCCGTTTGGAGGCAATGGGCACACTTCCTACCCATGTTAGGCTCCAAATCAGGGCAACGGGTCTGGCCTTGGCAGTGTAGGCTGCACAGATTGAAGGTAGGGCTTGGGGTCTGCCCTGCCTTCCCTCCTGGCTTTGGCACCTGAGGCTGCGTAGATTGGTTTGGTCACTGATGGAGCTTTGTTGTCTGCAGCCCACCACAACAAGTGCTGCCCCTTTTGCAGCAGTAATGTCCTGTCCTCGACCCCCTCAGGGTCACCACACGGACCTCTGATTGTTCTACATGGACTGGGTGTGGTTGTCACCCCAGGACTCCCATTATGAAGTGCCAGTCCCCTTCATGGTACTGGAAACAAGAGGTTCCACATATAATTTCTACTTCCTAACATTTTCCTTCTCTGAGATAAACAGAACTGGGAGATATAAATAAGTTTTATTAAAAAATATATATATAACTTATATCACTTCAACCTGTTAAACCACTGTAATATTTTTTATCCAGTAGGAATTCTTTTTGTAATTACTTATTTTACTTTTGAGTGTAACTAATATAATATATTTTGTGTGTAATTTACTATTCTAGTATAACTTCATTTGCACTGCTTACATACTTTTTTAATTCTGAGATTTAATCATGTATTTTTTGGATAAGAGTTTTGTTGTACTTTTATTTCAGAATGCCATAATGGCCTTGTAAATACAAACAATAAAATCCATTCTTGCTATTATCAAGTCCAATGATTTTGGAGACTACAAACTCAAGAATATAGCATTATATATCATACATTAATGTGTATCACTTTGTTTAAAACTGCTCCATAATATAATTAGTAATTTAGGTGGAAGCTACTTCATCTTGCATGCTGGTCCCTCTGGTGAAGTAGGACCCTAGTGTCAGCTTTCCCAACTCTGGCCCTTGTGGGCACCTCTCCTGGCACTGTGGGAGAAGATCAGGGTGTAACTGCTGTTGGGCTAGGGCAGCTACCCGACAGCGGCTGCATGAATGACACAGTGCCACTGACTCACATGTAGCACCCACCTGCCCCTTGGGCCTGGGCCCTGAGAATCAGCACCTGGGAGCACACACACACCGTGGGGCGGTGACTGCCCACCTAGGAAAGAGTGAAGACCAAACAGAAGCCACATTGCAGATCGGCTTGTACAGTATTTATTCTCCATAGAGCAGGAGACAATTCTGCTCCGCTGTGGGGAGAAAATAAGAAAGACAGGCCCAGGCAGGCTGAAGCTAACTTTTGTACTCAGGATGACAAGGAAACTTTCCTCCATGTACTCTCCAGCAGGTTCAGGGAAGCCCTTCCATGCTCCTTGTCCTTGGAGTAGATGTCAGGGACACTCACGTCTAGTACACCTGGCTGCTCTTTTGGGTTTGTTTGTTAATTAATATAGAGTTATTAATATATAGAGTTATATTCTGGGTTTTTGTAAAATGTCCTGCATCTAACCTTTTGCCATGTTTGGTTTTTGTATTTTTTCCTGTAAATGCGTTGTGAAATTTGTGTTTTAGGAGTTGAGATTCAGGAGAAGTTGGAGAGGAGTAGAGAGAGCAGACATTTTTATCTCATTCCTGAATTTATAAGAAATGGCTTTAACTTTTCACCAGTAAGTATAATGCTGGCTGCAGGTTTGTCAATCCTCAGCAGAAAGAACAGCACTGGAGCAATATCAGTTCCAAATTTAAAACTCTACTAAAAAAGCCATAGTAATAAGAACAGCTTGATACTGACACAAGAACAGACCTGAGGACCAATGGAAAAAGATTGAAGACTCAGAAATGAACCCACTGACTTATAGCCAGCTAATTTTTGACAAGGGAGCTAAAAAACCTAGAATGGAAGAAAGACAGCCTTTTGAGTAAATGGTGTTGGTAAAATTGGTTAAACACCTGTAGAAAACTAAAGCTAGATCCGTATATATCATCCAACAAAAGAATCAACTCCGAATGGATCAGAGACCTCAAAATAAAAGCAGACACCGCGAAAACATTACATGAAGGAATAGGAGAAACTCTAGGGCTCTTTTGCACAGGCCAAAATATTGTTAATAGAGAACCAGAAACAAAAGAAATCAAAGAAAGGTTGGACAAATGGGATTGCATGAAACAGCAGAGCTTCTGCAAGACAAAGGTCATAGCTCACAAGATCAATAGAAAGCCCACTTACAGGGAGAAGAGCCTCATGAGTCATAAAACAGACAAGTCTTATATCTAAAATATACTTAGAACTCAAAAACTTAAATCCCCAACAACAAATCATCAAAGGAAAAACTGCCCAATAACTACACGTGCTAAAGACTTAAAAAGAAACTTCTTTGAAGAGGAAATAAAAATGTCCATTAGACACAGGAAGAAATTCTCAACTTTTCTAGTCACAAAAGAAATGCAAATCAAAACTGAGATTGCACCTCACTCCAGTTAGAATAGCTATAATCAAGAAATGTCATAATGACAGATGCTGGAGGGGATGTGGCTAAAAGGCAACCCTACTCCATTGTTGGTGGGAGTGTAAACTTGTTTAACCACATTGGAAAGCAGTGTGGAAGTTCTTCAAAAGACTCCACGTAGAGCTCACCCATGACACAGCAATTCCACTTCTGGGCATTTACCCAAATGATCACAAACAAGGTCATACCAAAGCTACCAGCACAACCATATTTATTGCTGTATTATTCACCATAGCTATGATATGGAACCAACTCCGATGCCCTTAAGTAGATGAATGGATCAAGGAAATGTGGTACACACACACACACACACACACACACACACACACACACACACAAACACACACCCGTAATGGAATTCTATGCCTCCATCAGAAAGAATGACATTGTCCCATTTGTTAGGAAATGGTAAGACTTGGTAAAAATTATATTAAGTGAAGTAAGCCAGACCCAAAGAAACATAGGTCCCACGGTTTACCTTGTTTTTCCCATGTTTGCAAGGACTAATACATGTCTAGAACAAGCAGAGAAGATCAAAGGCTAGATACATATGACCATATACGAGGTGTTAGGCGAAATGTACCCCAAGTCAAAGACACAAGTGGCTTTTACTTTCTTGCTTTTGTTTTTAATATACTAATAATGAACTATGTGATTCTTTTGTAGGTTCATCCCCCCACATATAATCCCTGTTTTCACTGTATTTGTTTCCAGTGTTCTGCATCTTATATACATTTTTTGTAATTGGAGAGTAGAAGGGATATAGCAGAATGCTTAAATGGGGATGCAGGGTGACCCAATGTGACGATGAGATGTACAGGACACTATGTGGAACATGAATTTACAATTTCAGGATAGGGTGGAGGAGGGAGGAGTTGGACATGTGGGGAGGGAAAAGATGGTAGGGGAAAAACAAAGGAGGAGGTAACAATGTTTGATAGGAAATGTACTCATTACCTAGTCATGTAACTGTAAGCCCTCTGTACAGTATTTTTACAATAAAAATATATTTAAAAATCTCTGCCTGGTGTAGATTTCCAGTGCTGCCCTCGGCATTGTATTTTGCCTTTTCTGGCTGTCTTTAGGTCCACAAGCCCAGTGGATCAGTAGTCTTCAAGGAATCTTGATCCTGAAGTGGACTTGTATTGTCCAGTGGTGTTTGGAACCAGACCAAGGACAAGACAAAACCACTTCCATAGCATGGCTTCTTCTTTCCTCATGCAACTAGGATTGCAAGCAGAATTCCTCTGAATTTGACTCCAGAAAACAATCACTGAATCAAAAGGCAAAGCCACCAAACACTGCTCTCCTCCCCCAATTCCTTCCTTTCTCCCTCCTTGGGAAAGTAGAAAATAATTTTGCAGGTTTTGGCAAACACACAAATTGCCCACAACCTCCCCTGGTAAACTAGGTTACAAGTCACTAAGTCATGTAAAGGGATAATGCCACAATCATTATTCTGGACAACATCCTCAGGTTGTTTGATGCTTTAATTTTTTATTATTGTTGTTATTGTTGGAAGGGGGGCCTGAACTCGGTCTGGGTTCTGTCCTTGAGCTGTTCAGCTCAAGGCTAGAGCACTACCACTTGAGCCACAGCGCCACTTCCACATTTTTCTGCTTATGTGGTGCTGAGGAATTGAACCCAGGACCTCATGCATACAAGACAATCACTCTACCACTGAGTCCCCTTCCCAGCCCTAATGCTTTAATTCTTTAAAATTTCTTTTAGTCAGACATAGGGCTTGTACTCAGGGCCTGGGTATTAACATATCCCTTAGTTCTTGAGCTCAAGGGGAGCCCTCTAACAATTGAGCCACAGTGCCACTTCCTGTTTGGAGATAAATATCTCACAGACTTTCCTGGCAGTATTTGCTTTGAACGGTGAATTTTTAAATTATATTTCTTCAAGTTGTTTATTGGTGCATTACAGTTTTTCTAAAATTTAAAGTTTGCTGTAAACCTTTGTTTTCAAGTAATCCAACAGCATTAAATATTACATTTAGAAGCTATCCTGTAGCACATCCATTTTGAAATTATTATGTTAAGATGAAATTCTTATTCTTTGTAGAAACAACCAATTAAAATCCAAATGGGAAATATGCTAATTTCAGCAGCCTTGAATCTTCTTCCTCTTTTTTTTTTTCTCTCCAGTATCTTTTCCTGTTTTGGAACAAGAGTCATGGACTGTCCCACCATTCAAAAGGAAGCTCATTCCATTAATTTAATAGAAAAAGAATTCAGGATGCCTGCATCTCAAGGCTACTTTGAGTAAAATGTTAATCTGATAATTCATGCCAGTGAATTTTCAATGTCATTTTGATAATTTTTTTTACACCACTCATTAAAGAAGTTCCAGAAAGCAAGAATCAAGAATCATGTTCTCCTTTCTAAAGTTTAAAAAGCTAGTAATTCAACAAAACACATTCTATTCTTCCATGATTCCATGGTGAAGAATTTCTCTTTTATCATTGCCCTTACCACTGACCCCTTCCTTTCAAACTTGTAGCTTTATTCAGTTTTCTGGTTCCAGCCTTCATTTTGTTACTAGCCTCAGTAATCTCCTTATAGTATTTGACAATGAAATTCCATTTGTTGTGAGAGTTCAATTCATATTGCCAAAGGCAGATTTATGAGCATATCATAGAGCATAAAATATTGAATATCATTAATGTGATCATTTGCAACTATTCCATAAATCAATATAAGTACCACATAAATGTGCATCTTCATATGCTTTTTACAATGGAAAGGAGTTACATATCTATATCATAAAATAATTCAGCTCACTAATAGAAGAGACTAAGCTAAACCTTTTTTATCATCCCCAATATTACTTGTAAAATTTTCTTTTCTCATTAACTATCACCTTAGGGCCTGCTTTTCCTAGCAACAAGATGTAAGTTGATGTCCTTGGATTTTAGTCACCTCTTAGTAACTTTCCTTCCACCAACAGTTATTCCCTCCTGTAAAATACCTGAGGAATAACTTGTCATATTGTGCCTGCAAGAGGTGTACCCAAGTCGACTGTCTGTGCCCACTCTTGCTTTACTTTGGGAATGGAGTGGCAAAGACAGGGGTGGCAGGTGTCAGGGGGCTGGATCCATGGTGTTAAGTATTGTGGGTAGCAGAAAAGAGTGGCAGAGAGTAGGATACTAGGGAAAGGGTAATTGTGACTATAATTGCTGAGTTGCAATGGCAGAAATTGGGTAGCAGCAACAGCTTTGCAGGGGTTGGCATAGCTAATACAGGCATCCAGAACAGATTATCAGGGACAAAGAATCATAGACAAAATGAAAGATAAAAGTTGTGAGGGATTGTGGGGAACAACAGGGTAACAAGGTCATGGTTGTGCAAACTGGGTACCCAGTAATAGGGTAGAAGCAATGGGTATGGTGGACTGATGTGGTGCAGAGCTCCGGGTTTGCCTCTCCACATTTGGCTGTTAGATCTTTAGGGAACTCCCTCTATCAGCTCATTATCAGTTGTTGTGTTCAGGCACATACCATCTATAAATGTTCACTCCAAGTAGATTGCATTCTTTGGCACCAGCTCTAGGATTTTTGCCCTAAGCATCCTGAGAGACCACACTTCACAATGCTGCAGAACAAGCTCCACAAAGTGAGCTGCTATCACGTCATACAACTCTTGCTGCTCCTCTCCAGTGTCAATTATCATGGTAGGGAGGGATCTGAGTTGTGCTCAGCAGCAATGCTCTGGGAAGCTATCAATTCTTACCCTGGCATTCTGGGAACTCCCTAGAATTGGTCAAGAGCACTTGCTGGTGCTCTTCCAAATTCTCTCTGTGGCTCTGAATACCCAGACTATTGTACCTCAGATGGGTTACTTTGATGTCCAGGTGGCCTCAAACTTGCTCCATCTTCTCTCTCTAGGTGTTCATTAGCTTCAGCTGCCTTTCCTTTTCCCTCCAAGTAGTTTGCTTCATCTCCACGTCCTTTGAATTCTGCTTCATATCAACCTGTGGCTTTCACACTAAGCCCTTCCACTTTCTCATCTTCCTCTCTAGCTGTGAATCTGGCAAAACATCTACATGTAACTTCTGTATCTGTTTATCAAGATTTGAGCTGGAATCCCAGGTGGTACTAGCAAACTGAGAACATGGGGAGCATCTTAAATACGCCCATGCCATTCATTGCTCATTGAGAAAGATGTAAATGTGTTGTGGTCAGTCTCTCCTTTTCCATTTCTGGTTCAACAGTATAAAGTGAGGTCACAATGGGTCTACCAGGCAGCTGCTATGTCAGCAAGTGAACCAACCAAAGATAATTTAATGAGGGGATACATATCAAATGTAGTAGGGTAAATGCACATATTTGTTGGACACTACTAAGGGCTTTCATCAAACTAGTTAATTTCCAAAATGGTAGACCAATCTTAGACTCTCCCCCTAGATCTTCCTGTTCTGAAGTCCCTGAGGACTTTTACATACAACTCAGACCTAGTAACGTGGGTGAATAGAAAAGTGAGTATGGATTAGTATTCTGCAGGTGTGCTAAGGTGTTGTCTTGTCATGACTACCATGAAATCAATGTCCTTTCTCTAACCTTCACAACATCTCTTTATTTGGCATAACTGGAAGATTTCTTAGTGTGTTGTTTTTTTCCTGCTAGTTCAGTGCACAGGTTAAAACATTAAGCATGCCAAACCATCAGTTTCTATTGTCCTAGTAGACATTTTGCATCCTAGGACCTCCCTTCCAGGTAACTCTCTTCTTGGACCCTCATATGCATATGCTCACAGAAGTGAATATCTCATATGCTCAATGATGATTAGCTCACACAGAGACTCAAGCAGTTTGGGTGTGGAGCCTTTCTGAGAGGCCTTGGACTAGGTACAGTGGTCAACATTGACAGTAATTCCTCAGAGCAATACCACTGACAGCAAGTGAGTCCTGACTACTACTTAGACTGTACGAGTCCTACCTAGGGTATGAACACATGAACAAACCCTGTTTAGCCTATTGAACAGTGCCCCCATCAATGAAATCATTTTGAGTGTAGGAGAAAATCTCCATTTGTAAAGCAGTACACATAAGAAGCACATGATACCCCACACTCAAAAGCTCCAGTAGAACAGAGTGTAAGGCTGTGTACACAGTTGGGAAATAGGATTCTAAGGGGTGGGAAGGGATGATTTTAGATAGCAAACTAAGAAGTAATTATAAGTTTCTGAATAATCTTACCTAATTTTCTTCTGCCCCTCAGATCCAATTCGAGAAGTGATGAAGGGTTTATGATCACAAAATGGAGTTTTTATTCCCAGGGCCAATCTCTAGGTGTTCTTGTTAGATCTTCCAACTTTCCCCTGATGTAAAGGGTCAGAAAGGCAAAGGGGAAGGGCGCCCCATGCTCAGGAATATAAATGGAGCTAACAAGCCACTGGAGTCTCTGATTTTCTTTCTTTTTTTTATAGTGAAAATAGTGTACAGAGGGGTTAAAATTACATGGGCAAGATAGTGAGTACATTTCTTATCAAGCATTGTAGCCTCCTCCTTTGTTTACCCTTCCCACTCCTTCCCAGTCTCCCTTTGTCCCCCATCCACTCTCCTGCCCAAAGTTGTAAAGTTCTTTTTCGACATGACAACTTGTAATTCTCATTGCTGCAACAGGTCGACCTGTATCCTTACTTAAACGACTTGTTTTCCCCCTTCCCGTCACAAATTATACCAACATCAAATAGAGCAAAAGCAGGGCCTATACTGTGGGGGAGGGACATACAAAGCAACAAAGAAATAATCTTATAATTGCGTTAGAAACAAATGCAGGAAAGAAAAAAAAAACATTTAAATACATATCTTAGGGTTCATTTTCCTCACATCAACTTATCTGACCTTTTCTGCTGGACTCAGAAATATACTAGATATTGCAAATTAGGGAAACCATGGGACCTATGTGTCTTTGGGCTTGGCTTACTTCACTTAATATAATTTTTTCCAAGCCTTTCCATTTCCTAACAAATGGGGCAATGTCATTCTTTCTGATGGAGGCATAGAATTCCATTGTGTATATATACCACATTTCTTGATCCATTCATCTACTGAGGGGCATCTGGGTTGGTTCCATATCTTAGCTATGGTAAATAATGCTGCAATAAACATAGTTGTGCTGGTAGCTTTAGTGTGGTCTTGTTTGTAAACATTTGGGTAAATGCCCAAAAGTGGAATTACTGGGGCTTAGGGGAGCTCTATGTGGAGTCTTTTGAGGAACCTCCATACTGCTTTCCAAAGTGGTTGAACAACTTTACACTCCCACCAACAATGAAGTAAGGTTTCCTTCTGTCCACATCCCCTCCAGCATCTGATGTTATTAGAGTTCTTGATTTTTGCCATTCTAAGTGGAGTGAGGTGGTATCTCAATGTTGTTTTGGTTTGCATTTCTTTTATGGCTAGGGAAGTAGAGCATTTCTTCATGTGTCTATTGTCCATCCTTCTTTCTTCTTCAGAGAAGTTTCTCTTTAAGTCTTTAGCCCACTTATTTATTGGGCAGTTGTTTCTTTGAGGATTTGTTGTTGGGGAATTTAATTTTTTGAGTTCCAAGTATATTTTAGATATGAGATCCTTGTCTGTTGTATGGCTAGTAAAGATCTTCTCCCAATCTGTTGGCTTTCTATGTATCATCCTAGCTATGTCCTTTGCCATGCAGAATCTCTGCAACTTCATGCAATCCCATTTGTCCTACCTTTCTTTGATTTATTGTGCTTCTGGGTCTCCATTAAGAAAATTTTGGCCTGAGCCAAGGAGACCTAGGGTTTCTCCTATTCCATCCTATAAGGTTTTCAGAGTGTCTGCTTTGACTTCGAGGTCTTTGATCCATTTGGAGGTGATTCTGGTGCAGTGTGATATATAAGGATCTAGCTTTAGTTTTCTACAAGTAGTTAACCAATTTTTCCAGCACCATTTACTGAAGAGGCTGTCTTTCTTCCTTTCTATTTTCTTAGCTCTCTTATCAAAGATTAGATGGCTATAGTTCTTTAGGCTCATTTCTGGGTTTTCAATTCTATTCCATTGGTCCTGAGGTCTGTTCGTGTGTCAGTACCAATCTCTTTTGATTACTATGGCTTTATAGTTGAGTTTGAAATTTGGAATTGATATTCCTCTAGCAGTGTTCGTTCCGTTGAGGAGCGTTTTTGCTACTCAGGGTCTTTTATTGTTCCATATGAATTTTTGAATTGCTTCTTCTATTTCCTTGAAAAATGAGGGTGGAATTTTGATAGGTATCGCATTGAATTTGTAGATCGACTTTGGAATTATGGCCATTTTCACAATGTTAATTTGTCCAATCCTGGAGCATGGGGGTATTTGCCATTTTGAAAGTTCTGTTTTATTTCCTTTTTCAAGTTTTCTTTTATTTTTTGTGAAAATACTGTACAGAGGGGTTACAAATACATGGGCAGGATAATGCATATATTTCTTATTAAGCATTGCAGCCTCCTCCTGTGTTTACACTTCACATCCTTTCCCAGCCTCCCGATCACCACCCCCAATCATCCCTCCCCTCCCCCCACTCACCAACGTTGTGAAGCTCGTTTTCGACATGACAACTTGTACTTCTCATTGTTGCAACATGTCCACCTGTATTCTCAAACGACTTGTTTTTCCCCATCTCCTCCACAAGTTATACTGACATCAAATATAGTGAAAGCAGGGGTTATACTGTGGAAGGGACATACATAGCAATAAAGAGATAATCTTATAAATGCATTAGAAACAAACGCTTGAAAGAATAAACATTAAAATACATATCTAAGGGTTCATTTTCCTAATATCACGTTATCTGGCCTTTTCTGCTTGACTCATAGATGTACTGGATATTGCAAATAAGGGAAACCATGGTACCTATGTTTCTTTGAGCCTGGATTACTTCACGTAATAAAATTTTTTCCAAGCTTTTCCATTTCCTAACAAATGGGGAAATGTCATTCTTTCTGATGGAGGCATTGAATTCCATGGTGTATATATACCACATTTTCTTGACCCATTCATCTACTGAGGGGCATCTGGGCTGGTTCCATATCTTAGCTATGGTAAATAGTGCTGTAATATACATAGTTGTGCTGGTAGCTTTAGTGTGGTCTTGTTTGTAAACATTTGGGTAAATGCCCAAAAGTGGGATTGCTGGGTCATAGGGAAGCTCTATGTGAATTCTTTTGAGGAACCTCCATACTGCATTCCAAAGTGGTTGAACAAGTTTACATTCCCCCCAACAATGAAGTAAGGTTCCCTTCTGTCCACATCCCCTCCAGCATCTGTTGTTGTTAGAGTTCTTGATTTTTGCCATTCTAAGTGGAGTGAGGTGGTATCTCAATGTTGTTTTGATTTGCATTTCCTTTATGGCTAGGGAAGTTGAGCATTTCTTCATGTGTCTATTGGCCATCCTTCTTTCTTCTTCAGAGAACTTTCTCTTTAAGTCTTTAGCCCACTTATTTATTGGGCAGTTGTTTCTTTGAGGATTTGTTGTTGGGGAATTTAATTTTTGAATTCCAAGTATATTTTAGATATGAGACCCTTGTCTGTTGTATGGCTAGTGAAGATCTTCTCCCAATCCGTGGGCTTTCTATTGATCTTGCTAGCTATGTCCTTTGCCATGCAGAAGCTCTGCAACTTCATGCAATCCCATTTGTCCAACCTTTCTTTGATTTGTTGTGATTCCGGGTCTATATTCAGAAAATTTTGGCCTGAGCCAAGGAGACCTAGGGTTTCTCCTATTCCATCCTATAAGGTTTTTAGAGTGTCTGCTTTGACTTCGAGGTCTTTGATCCATTTGGAGTTGATTCTGGTGCAGGATGATATATTAGGGTCTAGCTTTAGTTTTCTACCAGAAGTTAACCAATTTTGCCAGCACCATTTACTGAAGAGGCTGTCTTTCTTTCTTTCTATTTTTTTAGCTCTCTTATCAAAGATTAGATGGCTATAGTTCTGTAGTTTCATTTCTGGGTTTTCAATTCTATTCCATTGGTCCTGAGGTCTGTTCTTATGTCAATACCATGCTTTTTTGATTACTATGTCTTTATAATAGAGTTTGAAATTTGGTATTGATATTCCATCAGCAGTGTTCTTTCTGTTGAGTACTGTTTTTGCTATTCGGGGTCTTTAATTGTTCCATATGAATTTTTGGGTTGCCTCTTCTATTTCCTTGAAAAATGAGGTGGGAATTTTGATAGGTATCGCATTGAATTTGTAGATAGCATTGGGAAGTATTGTCATTTTCACGATGTTAATCTTTCCAATCCAGGAGCATGGGAAGTTTTGCCATTTTCTAAATTCTCTTTTGATTTCCTTTTTCAAGTTTTTTAAGTTTTCATCATAGAGGTCCTTCACTTCTTTAGTTAAGTTAATTCCTAGGTATTTTATTTTTTGTGGGGCTATTACAAATGGAGTTGCTTTCCTAATTTCAGCCACACTTTTCTCATTGTTGGCATACAGAAAAGCCACTGATTTTGGGAGGTTAATTTTATACCCTGCTACTTTGCCAAAGTTTTGAATCAGCCTGAGTAATTTGGGAGTAGAGTCTGTGGGATTCTCTAACTACAAGATCATGTCATCTGCAAAGAGGGAGAGTGTTATTTCTTCTTTCCTTATTTGGATCCCCTTTGTGTCTGCATCTTGTCTTATTGTTGTACATGGGCATTCTAATACTAGAATTAAGAGAATTGGAGAGAGTGGACATCCTTGTCTTGTTCCTGAGTTAAGAGGAAATGGCTTTAGTTTTTCACCATTAAGTATAATGCTGGTGTAGGTTTGTCATATACAACCTTTATTGTATTGAGGAATGTTCCATGGATTCCTAATTTTTCCAGAACCTTCATCATAAAGGGGTGTTGGATCTTGTCAAATGCTTTTTCTGCATCTATTGAGATAACCATGTGGTTCGTATCCTTGCTCCTGTTGATGTGATGAATAATATTAATTGATTTGCGTATATTGAACCAGCTTTGCATCCCTGAAATGAATCCTGTTTGATCGTGGTGTATGATTTTTTTGGATGAATTGTTGAAGTCGATTGGCCAAAATTTTGTTGAGAAGTTTTGCATCAATATTCATCGAAGAAGTGGGTCTATAGTTCTCTTTCTTTGATGAGTCCTTGCCTGGTTTTGGGATGAGGGTTATGATGGCTTCATAGAATGTGTTCAGTACTGAACTTTCTCTTTCAATTTCATTGAAGAGTTAGAGGAGTATTGGTGTGAACTCTGCTTTAAAGGCCTTGTAGAATTCCACGGTAAAACCATCTGGTCCTGGACTTGTCTTAGCTGGGAGGTCTCTTATTGCTGTTTGTATTTCAATGCTTGATATGGGCCTGTTAAGAATGGTTTAATTCATCTTGGTTTAGTTTTGGCAGGTCAATATTTGCTAGGAAAAAGTTTCTTACTGCTAAGTTCTCAAACTTATTAGCATAAAGTTTTGAGAAGTATTCCCTTAAAATGTTCTGAGTCTTGGATTTTTCCGTGGTTATGTTTACATTCTCATCTCTGAGTTTATTTATTGGGTGTGTTCTCTTGTTTTTCTGAAAAGATTTGCTAAGGGTTTGTGAATTTTGTATAACTTCAATGTTTCTGAATTTGGACGTTTGCTCTGTGGCCTAAAATGTGGTCTGTTTGAGAAAATGTTCCATGTGCTGCTGAGAAAAACGGGTATTCAGATGCTGCTGGATGAAATATTCGATAGATGTCTATTAAATATAGTTGACATATGCAGTTGTTTAGTTCTGCGGTTTTCTCTGTTGAGTTTTTGCAGAGTTGAGCTATCTAGTGGGGAGAGTGGTGTGTTAAAATCCTGTACAATTAAGGTCTTTGGATCCTGTGGGATTTGAGGGAAAGTAGTGTTTCTTGGATAAATTTGGGTGCTCCATATTTTGGCGAATAGATATTTAGAATTGTAATATCCTCCTGAAGGTGAGATCCATTAATTAGTATGCAGCGACCTTCTTTATCTCTTCTCACGAATTTTAACTTGAATCTATTTTATCTGATGTTAGGATTACAACTACTGCCTGTTTATGGGGGCTGTTTGCTTGGTAGATTTTGTTCAAGCCTTTAATATTGAAAATGTGTTTTTTTTTATGGCAAAATGTGACTCCTGAAGGCAGCAGGTAGAAGGATCTTGTTTTTTAATCCAACTAGACAGTCTACCTCACTTAATGGGAGAGTTAAGTCCGTTAATGTTGAGAGATAGGACTGAGAGGTATTTGGGAATTACAGCCATATTATACACCTTTTTTGGGCTGTGAAAACTGGGTTCTTCCTATGGATCTTGGATTCTCAGTTTGGGTACAGTTAATTTGCCTTTGTTGTGGTCTTGATGGTTTTCTATGTTTAGGACATCTTTAACAATCTTTTGTAGGGCTGGTTTGGTGGAGATGTATTGTTTCAATTTTTCTTTGCTATGTAAGGTTTTTATTTGGCCTTCAGTTATGAAGGAGAGTTTAGCTGGGTACAGTATTCTTGGTTGATAGTTGTTTGTTTTTAGGGCATGGCATACGTCATTCCGGGCTCTTCTTGCTTTGATTGTCTCTGCTGAGAAATCTGAGGTGATTCTAATCGTTTTCACTTTATAATTGATTAATCTTTTCTCCTTGGCAGCTTTAAGGATTTTTTCCTTGGTCTGAGTAGATCCTGTGTGGATTATAATGTGACGGTGGGATGTCCTATTCTGGTCTGGTCTATTTGGGGTTCTAAAAGCTTCTTGTATCTGAATAGGCCTATCTTTTTGTATGTTTGGGAAGTTCTCTGCTAGGATCCTGTTAAATAAATTTCCTAGTCCATTAACTTCTGTTTCTAGGTGCTCCTCTACACCCATTATCCTTAGATTAGGCCTTCTGATGGTGTCTTCCAAGTGTTGGATAGATCTATCATATTTCTTGGTCTTGTTTTCAATGGCTGTATGTTCTTTCTCTATCATATCTAGGCTGTGTTCAATCCCTGAGATTCGATCTTCTGCAAGGTCTAACCTGCTATCAAGATTTTCTACTTTGTTTTTTATTTCTTTTCCTTCTAATTCGTCAGCTTTGATTGCTTCAAATTCTTTGTTGAAGCTTTGTTTTAGATCTTGTATGTACTTCTTTACTTCCTTAATTTGGTTTTCACTGTTTATTCTCAAATCACTTAGTTGATTGGTTATGGTTTCCTTGGAAGCCCATTCCTTCTGTTGGGTTCCATTCAGCATTCCCTTTGTGGTCTCCCTGACTTTCCTCAGCTTTTTGTTAATGGATCCCATGAATGCCTTTAGTGATGTTTGTGTATTCTCATTCTGCTATCTCAATTCCTCTATTACTCTTTGCTTGGCTTCCTCCCATTCATGCCATTCCCATAGTTCTCTTTGAGTGTTTTCAGCCTGTTCAGGCTATTCCTGCCTTTCTCTTTGAGTATTTCAAGCTTCTAACGCAAATCCTGTATCAGTTCTTGAGTAGCTTCCTCACGCTCATGATATTCCTGTATAAACTTTTTAGTTGCCTCCTCTCTCTGCCTATCATGCTCATTGAGAGTCCTTTGTAGGTTTTCAGTCTTTTCCTGCATTGACCTTTGTGTTTGCCTCCTCTCTCTCCCTATCATGCTCATTCAGAGTCCTTTGTATATTTTCAATCCCTTCATTTATCATGTTTGCCAGCAGTGTTTGTAGAGCAATTGGGAACTCTCCTCTGGATTATTCATTATCTTTTCTTTCCCCTGATTATCATGAGTGGGAGTTGAGATATCCTTACTTGCCATTTTTCTTGTGTTTTTCCAGATTACTCTGCACATTTGGGATGAAAATAACACCAGTTTTGTGCTAGAACACTAACTTAAGGAAAGCATCGACCAAAGTCTGTATTTGCACAGACAATCATCTGCAGATACAATCTAGTTCAACAGATACATCTATTCAACATCAAACAACTATATATTAATGAGCTACGAACCACAAAGAAGAATTTGGAAAACCAGAAATAATTAGGGTTAGGTAAAGATGTGGGTAAAAAATAGGAATAGAGTGATGTGGGAGAGTTAACTTTGCTTAGTCCTAATCTCAAAGCAAGAAATAGGTTGGATAGGATGAAAGTAGAGAGAGAGAGAAAAAGAAGAAAGAGAAAGAGAAAAAAAGACACCAGAAAAAATAGAAAAGTAAAAATTCATATATTATACAGAATCGAAAACAATCTATAGAGAGAAGAACGTGAATATAATGAGAGAAAAGGAGGGATATAGAGATGTGAAAAACTTAAAATTAATAATACTTAAAATACTATATAGGTATAAAGAGGTAGTACTGCTATTAAGGAATTGAAGTCTCAGAGGTTTTGAACTGAGTAATAAATTTGTGGATTAAGTGTATACACAATGGGGGATAGGGTCTAATAGTCAACTACGGGTTTATCTAAGGATGTGCAGAGCAACCATTAAGTCACATAAAGAAGAACAAAAGAGAAGAAAAGGTGAAAAGGATAAGAAAGAAATAAAAAATATCAGAAGTTCAGTAGAGCTAAACAAAAAACAAAAAGAATTTTTTTAAAAAAAGAATGAAAAACGAAAGAAAAACGCACACACATGTACCCCTAAAATAAAAATTATAAGAGGAAAAAAAGTTACTAGGAAACAATTTTTTTCAAAAAAGGTAAAAATTAAAAATTAATAAAAGTTTTAGAAAAGAAAAAATTTTTTATAAAAGGTAGAAAGAAAAAAAGAAGAAAAAAAAAGTTTTTTGATTTCTTTTGGGAGGGGTGGGAAAAATCCTGTATCTCCCTTGTTTGCATAACCAGCCTCTTGTTGGAGTCTCTGGTCTGCTTGTGGTCTGATGACTTGGTTGGTTTCTTGTCAGTTTGTTTGAATAGGGAGAAAAATGCTCTGCTTTTCCCAGGATTTTGCGATCCTTCTCACAGGTTAGTTCAATGGGAGGGAGATCTGCTTTGAGTATCACAAAAGAGCGAGATGGCTTTTTCCTCAAGTTTGGAGATGCTGTGATGAGGCTAGGTTCTGGGTAGAGTTGAGGCCTTTCAGCAAACAGTAGCTTTTCCCGAGGGCTAGTTTGTGAGAAACTCACAGAGCCCAGCCTGGAGCCGCTCTCTGGGTTTATGTTTACTGAATTTCAATTGATTGTCAAGGCTGCTAAAGAGAGGGGCAGACTCTGGCTCTGATTACCCAGTGAAGAAAGCCAGTCCTGGGGCTGGCACCTGAGCTGGGTGACTTTTCCCTGGGTGGAGGTGAGTCTGGCAGGTCACGCCATTAAGTTCTTGTGACCTGTTAAATGACTCCAGTTTTCTTCCAAGGCCTGAGTTGGAGCTAGTAGCTCCACCAAGCTTTGTCAGTATCCACGATGGAGATTTCTGGCACTGGGGGGGGGAGGGGTTTCCTTCCTTCCTCTGCTCCCTGAGAGGGATTGAGGACGTCAGGCTTCTACTCACACCGAGTCTTGGTTCCTGGGTCATCTCTTGTCTGCCAACTGCAGGATGAAGATATCCGCTCCTTGTCAGTTCTTGCTGGTGTTGAGTAGAATGTGCTCGCCCACTGCGTCTGGCTCCTTCGTCCCAGACTCTCTGTGATTCAGGTATGGCTGGTTCAGCCATGGTCACAATCGCTGCCACCCCGGCGGCAGCGGCTGCTGGCAAGAGCTCAGATCTGTCTCCTTGCCTGGATTTTCCCTCTCTGGGCTAACTCTCTGTCCTGTGAAGGCCCACTTGGTGTGATTCTCTGGCTTAGGACTGTTCACTGGAACTCTAAAACTGCTTTCTATGGGAGAGCTTGTTTAGCCTCCAGCTTTCCCTCCACCATCTTCCTGGAAATCCCCTTCTGATTTTCTTTATTGAAGATAATATTAAAGGCAGCTTGAGTTTCTAAAAACACAGTGTATATGCTATATGGCTCCTTCAGAGCTTTTTTCCCTCCTAGTGTGTTTTGAGAGCAACAGTTAGTACAGTGCTTCTTTCTCTTAGGGGTAATCTTTCTCTTCACACAGTGCTTAAAGTAGGCAATAGGTGGAAGTTGCCATTACATCTAAAAAAGTATGAAATAGCACACAGTATGTCTTGCCTTGAATTCCTGGACCTAACAAGTTCCCAATTCTGAAGACAAAGTGATTATTGTTGAATACTAATAACTTTCACTGAATGGTGAACTTAGGACACTTTTCCCAAGGCAGGTTCTGTACAGTACAATAGTTGCCACCAATAATCCTGGTTATTAGGATGGCTGAGATCTATGGATCAATGAACTTACAGACCATGCAAGAGAGAAAAGTCTAACATATTGAGTCCCAAAAGAAGAAACTGGGACAGGAAGAGAAAACTTATCATTGCTGGAAAAGGAGGAAGACTTAACTAGGAGACTGTTACTCTGAATACGGACATGGGTATAATTATAAAAAAGTTCTAATTTGGGGCTCATCTGTAGAAACTATCATGTCAAACATCACTAAAGCTAAAAATAAAAATTATAAAAAAAAAAAAACTATTTGGATTTCAGTACTAATATCTTTTTTAAGGATTCTGTGTGTGTGTGTGTGTGAGAGAGAGAGAGAGGGAGAGAGAGAGAGAGAGTGAGTGAGTGTGTGTGTGATGTCTGAAATTATCTATGGGCGAGCTTTGGTTCTTAAAAACCATCATATTGACACTATCCTTTAGGTTTCCCATTCACTTCTGGTGGCATTCCAGCTCTAGTACATGATACACTCAATTCTTGCTTTCTTTTGTTTAACTGGAGATAAATATGTAATAGCTATGTCAACCTGAGTTGGTTTCAAACTATGATCTTCAGATGTGAGCCACTATGCAAGTTACTTAACCTTTCTGATTCTCAGCTTCTTCCTGTGTGGAAAGTGAAAAAAATTACTTTGTGGCCTTAGAATCCGGTGGAAGTTATGACTGGGTGCACAAAGTATAAGTGTTCAGAATGTGTGGACAGAGTCTGACACTCTCATAAAACTACTGATGTTTATATTGAAATGAATTCAAGGAATTGGATTTTTCTGTTCTTGTTTATCAATTTATGGGCATTGAGGGAACCACAGAAATTTAAGAACAGGGAAACAAATGCAGCAGTTGTACTTTTTAGTTATCATATTCACAATGAGTTATATCTCTTGTGGATAGGGACAGGAGCGAAAATCAGAGAGAGAGCAATGGAAGTGATTGTCAAACAAGAAACAAACTCATTACCGACTTACAAAATGGTGATCTGTATGTACACTACCTTAACAATAGCAATTTTAATAATCAGGGTTACGGATTCTCTCCTCCAGTTTTTGTAGGGGGCCGTAAGGCTCAGGCTGACCTATGGAGTTTTTGAAGGTCACATTATACAATAATTAGTATAGAGTCAGAATCACTTAAGAAATGTTATGAAAAGTATTTCATTCTTAGTACTGGTTTCTCTTTGAGTGGCAATTCTATATGTTGTTTGCAGAGCTAATATTTTACTTCTGTTTTTTAGTACTTCTTGGGTGTTGAAATTCTTCTTAAAACTTTGCGACAGAGATCTGCTATATCTTGGCATCCTGCCCCTAACTAAAATGGTAATCAACCTTTGAAATTAATGTATTTGAGTGTGAGTTTTATTTATTGATTTACCTTGTTGGTGGTGGTGAACTCTGGTCATGGTTGCCATCCCTCAGATCTTCAGCACAAGAATAGTGCTCTACCACTTGAGCCACAGTACCATTTCTAGCTTTTTCTGCTTAGGTGGTGTTGAGGAATCATACCCAGGGTCTCATGCATTCAAGGTAAGTTGACTACCACTTATCCACCTTCTCAGGACCCATGAGTGATATTTTTGTTCACGGTCTATCAAGCAAATCTATTGAGCAAATGTATTCACTTGCCACTAGACATATTCAAAATTATGAATTATCTGATATTTTAATGAATAAAACTGTTATCATTGTCTCCCCATGCTAAAAATATGAAGGAGGTATTTTAAATTAAAACTACAAAAGGAATTTTAAGATCTTGGTCCTAACAAATCTGTACAGATGTTATTACATTATACAGAAAATTCAAAATGTTTTCTCTTCATGAATACAGAGATCAAAGGTCTTTTAATACTTATTTTTAAATGCAAATTAAAAGGGAAAATCAGTCAGTAGGTAAAATTTATGTTGAATGTTAATTTTTAAAGAGTAAAATAAGAGCCTAGGTGGCAGACAAAAGACAAAGCAATATCAGAGCACTATATGCCCAATAATCAATAAGAATCTTTAATTGAAAAACTGAGATGGAATGTGCATATTAGGCAAAGGCAAGCAGTCAGAGCCTGCCACAACAAAGTAATACAATAATGAATATCTCAGAAAAAGGAAACAAATTCATTATCCTTGTTTGCAATGATACACATAACCCCCCCTAAACACACACACACACACACACACACACACACAATTGAATGTATGCAACAGCTCAATCTACTAACATCCATTCAACATGAATCAAAGATCCTGTAATATTTGAAACATTAAAAATTTCAAGCCTTGTAAATAATTGATAACAGATGCATAAGCAAGCATATTCTGAATAGCACTCTGTTATGGAAATGAGAGTTCATGGTGGTTATAACTACTTAAAACATCTCTGAATCTCAAATGAATAAAACAAGAGACAATCCGAATTTTGGGACTATATTTCTACCAGCTATTCTGCAAAGGATTAATAAGAAGTTACGAGATCCAATATTAAATATCAAATTAATACATTAATATGTGTAAGTCAAGTGAAAGAGAGTGATCAGAAACTTATGCTGCCTCCAATTCTCAGCTGGCTACACAGTGTGTTGATTCTGCTGCACCAGCCCCACAATTGTCTTCCTCAGAGCAGTGGCCCTGCTGGGGTTGGTGATGGGAGCTGTGTGAACAGGAGGGAGGCCACAGGGGAAGCTGAGCTGGGGCTGGGGGCGGTGGGGAGAGGATGGGAGGCCCTGGCAGAGGCTGTGAAGGGAGGAAGGAGATAGTAGGCCAGCAGCTCAGGCAGCAGCAACCCCAAACGCAGCTGGGTTCTGGGTAGTGTCTGTGAGGTGCGGAATTTGGGGTGGATCCCCTGAGGCCTGTTTGCTTGGTGAGGAGAGGAAGGAGTCTCAGGTCCCACCCAAACAATGAGAAATGAGACAACCAATGGCTACAGAATTTCAAGAACACAGGCAGGGACTTATAGGTAAACTCTGGGGGCAAGGAGGGTAGCAGAGCTGGGACTGTGATTGTCATGCATCTCTGGATGCCATTGGAAGTGAGCGAGGGCCAGCTACGCTATGGGTTAGGCCTTGCTCTCACCTTGAAGCAGGCACCAGGAATTTCCAGCACAGCCTCAGCCTGCCCCATGGAGCTGGCCTGTTGTGGGTGCTGAAGACCAGGCAGGTGCTAGGAGGCTATGCACAGCAGGGCGGAGGAAGCATGTCTAGTAGGCGCTGCTCTAGCGCAGCCAGGCCCAGGGCCACTGGGGAAGTTGTGCCTCTGGATCAGGACCAAGCTCTGCTCCCCAAACAAGTAGAGTCTCTGGGGACCTGCTAGGTGGCTGCCACATGCGTGTTGTGAACTTCCTTAGCATGGCCAAGGAGTCTCCATGGAGAGACACATTTGCTCCTGTGCCTCTCCCATCTTCTGGATTCCTGCTCTCTTCCTGCCTCCTGCCATGTCCAATTACAGGAGTCAACTTCTCCAAGCTGCTGAGAGGCCATCCTGGAGATGCTCACAGGGTTTTCCAGGCTGGTTCACCATGCATGCAGGGCTCACAGGGTACCTTCCTCCAGGCAATGTGCACCCCATTTCAGCTTGGCCACCCCTGCCTAGGGAACTATGAACTGCATTCTTACACAGAAAGCCAGGTGTACACAAGGCCATCCTGCAGTCTAAGGCACACTTTCCTTCCTCTTGCTCAGGGGCACGAGGCCCAGGGGCAGCTATGGAGACAACTGCAACATCATGTTTGATTATCTAAAAGGAAGAGGAAGAAATCTTCATTGTCCCAGATACAGCTGCCCCTGGGGTTCTCTGTGTACAGTGGTCTTGTGCTGAGATAAGGATCCCCAAAGACCACCAAGGACCCAGTTCCCATGTGAGCACGAGATTCATTTATTGCAAGCTGGTGCCTGGACTCATAACCGTCTCCATTGCAGCGGATCAGAGTTGAGAGCCCCAATCCTTCAGTTAACAGGGATTTTATTGGGTATAGGTTTGAGGTAAGGGAGTTCCTACCTTGGCAGTTACATGATTAGTTGACATTTAGTGACTGAATCTTGTAACAATCTTATTGGCTAACATGTGCAAGCTAAGCAGTAAGCAGCAAACTGTTAACTAGCTATCTTAAGAAACAATTGTAGCTTTAGGTACCTTCCTGTCATCCTCTGATGGCTATTGCTAGGGGAGTTAAGGGGAGAACGTTATTGGGACATTTCAAAGTTTTTCCAATAACTTGAGTTCTAAATTTCTGTAAAAGTCTCTACAATGGGTACTTTCAGTAAAGGACTTCACCATGCATACTTTCGGTAAAGGCCTTCAAAACGTAGTCTAAGTCCACAATTCCTGTACTTTGGCTAAGGCCTCTCACTAGGTGTGTGTGTGTGTGTGTGTTTGGTTTGAGAGAGTCAGACACAGCTAAGGTTTGGGGTAAAACACTTCTTCCCTTCAGCATTGAGTTTTGGTATCTAGTGGTTATCCCCCCTCCCCAATTCTGAGTTCTAAAGTTGTCGTTCTAAATACTTTTATCCTTTGATCTTCTTGATATTCAGATTTCAAAGGTCTGCTTGGGAACTTCCACATTTGCTTCATGAAGGTGGTGCCTTTCTTCTAACTTTCTTCTAACTTCTAACCTTTTCTCTCTTTAAATGCAGTTTTTGCTGTTAGTGGTTTTATTTAGCCAAGACTGTTGTGGCCCAGGCTGTGACTATTAATTCTGAGATTAGTTTAAGCCAATATGATGCTATCCTTTTAGTCTATCTGGTGAAAGAAGTTCAGCATATTTATTGAAATAATTTCTGGTTGTAAATACAAGAAAAAGCATCCAATAGTATAAATGTACAATCGGTTGTTTTTAGTAAATTGTACACCAGTGTAATGAAAAAAATCTTTTTAGTAAAGTGAGTATATGGAATGAGAAAAAATCAAATATTATAAAACTTAAAAATTGATCAGCTACCAAAAGAAAAAGAAAGACACTGATTGGGAATGAAGTACACATGTAAGTGTTAATAAATAAATGAAATGTTTGAGATTCGTATCCACATAGAAAATACATAAGAAAATAAAGACGAAAGTCACTGAGATCCCATCTTATACTCCAGAATAGCTATCACCACTCAAATAAATAAACTGCTGGAGAGGTTGAAATAAATCAGGAACTGTATTTGGTTTTGTGGCATTGTAATCTAGTGCAACCCATATGGAGATCATAATGGAAGTTTACACAATACCAAAAAGACATATATGTTGATGATCTTTATCACAACTGGATACATATTGAAGGAATATAAATCAACATGAACATCCATGTTCATGGCAGCCAAATTCATAGCAACCAAGCAACCATTTAATTCTGATTTAATTTTAATTATTTCTTTCCGTTTACTAGATTTGGGTTTGTCTTGCTGCTCTTTTTCAAGGAAGCTCAGATGTCTCATTAAATTGTGGTTTCAGGTATCTCCAATTTGTTAATGTAGGTACTCAGAGGTATAAACTTGCCTCTGAATACTGTCTTTGCTGTGTCCCAGAGGAGCTGGTAGTTTTTTTTTCGTCATGGGGCTTGAACTATGGGCCTGGGTGCTGTCTCTCAGCTCTTCAGCTCAAGGCTAGTGCTCTACCACTTGAGCCACAGTGCCACTTCCGAGCTGGTAGTTTTTGTGCTCATTTTTGTTGAATATCATGAACCCTTGAATTTCATTTCTAATGTCTTCCATGGCTCACTGGTGGTTCAACAGTGTGTTTTTCAGTCTCCATGAGTTACAAGACATTCTTTGGTGGCTTTTGGTGTTGATTTCTAACTTTATTCCCTTGTGATATGAGAGAATGCAAGGTATAACTTCAATGTTTCTGAATTTGGACAAGTTTGCTTTGTGACCTAAAATGTGGTCTATTTTGGAAAATGTTCCATGTACTGCTGAGAAGAACATGTATTCTGATGCTACTGAGTGAAATATTCACTAGATGTCTGTTAAATCTAGTTGATCTATGCAGTTGTTTAGGTCTGCGGTTTCTCTGTTGAGTTTTTGCCAAGTTGATCTATGAAGTAGGGATAGTGGTGTGTTAAAATCCCCAACAATTAATGTCTTTGGATCTATATGAGATTTGAGAGAAAGTAGTGTTTCTTGGATAAATTTGGGTGCTTCGTTGTTTGGCGAATAGATATTTAGAATTGTAATATCCACCTGAATAGGATATGTAGTATGTAGCGACCTTTTTTATCTGTTCTAATCAATTTTAATTTGAAGTCTATTTTATCTGATCTTAGTATTGCAACTCCTGCCTGTTTCCAGGGGGCGTTTGCTTGGTAGATTTTGTTCCAGCCTTTCACATTCAAACTGAGTTTGTTTTTTGGGGGAAGTTGTGACTCCTGTAGGCAGCAGATAGAAGGATCTTGCTTTTTAATCCAACTAGATAGTCTATGTCGCTTAATTGGAGAGTTAAGGCCGTTAATGTTAAGAGATAGGACTGGGAGTTATTTGGGAGTTCCTGCCATTTTATCCACCTTCTTGGGGGCTGCAGTAACAGAGGTTCTTCCTATGGTTCTTGGATTCTCAGTTTGGGTGTGGTTTCTTGGCCTTTATTGTGGTCTTGTTGGTTTTCTACGTGTAGGACATCATTAAGAATCTTTTGTAGGGCTGGTTTGGTGGAGATATATTATTTCCATTTTTCTTTGCTATGGAAGTTTTTTTATTTGACCTTCAGTAATGAAGGAGAGTTTAGCTGGGTACAGTATTCTTGGATGATAGTTGTTTGTCTTTGCACCATGGCATACATCATTCGAGGCTCTTCTTACTTTAATTGTCTCTGCTGATTAATCCGAGATGATTCTAATTGGTTTCCCTTTATAGGTGATTGATCTTTCCTCTTTGACAGCTTTAAGGATACTTTCCTTGGTGTGAATTGATCCTGAGCAGATTTTAATGTGATGGTGGGATGTCCTGTTCTGGTCTGGTCTATTTGGTGTTCTAAAAGCTTCTTGTATCTGGATAGGCCTATCTTTTTGCATGTTTGGGAATTTTTCTGCTAGGATCCTGTGAAACAAATTTCCTAGACCATTAACTTCTGTCTCTAGGCATTCCTCTACACCCATTATCCTCAAATTAGGCCTTCTGATGGTGTCTTCCAAATGTTGAATAGATCTATCATATTTCTTGGTTTTGTCTTGGATGGTTGTATATTCTTCTCTATAATATCTAGGCTGTATTGAATCCCCGAGATTCGATCTTCTGCATTGTCTGACCTACTGCCAAGACTTTCTACTTTGTTTTTTTTATTTCTTTTTCTTCTAGTTGGTCGGCATTGATTGCCTCAAGTTCTTTGAAGGAGCTTTGTTTTAGATCTTGCATGAACTTCTTTAATTCCTTACTTTGGTGTTCAGTGTTTATTCTCAAATCACTTAGTTGGTTGGTTGTGGTTTACTTGGACTCCCATTCCTTCTGTTGGGTTCCATTCAGCATTTCATTTGTAGTCCCCCTGATTTCTTTCAGCTTTCTGTTTATGGATTCCACGAATGCCCCCATTGATCTTTGTCTATTCTCATCCGGTTTTCCCAGTTTCTGTATTTCTCTTTGATTAGCTTCCTCATGTTCACGGAATTTCTGTAGTTCTTTTTGAGTGTTCTCTGCCTGTTCACTCCATTCCTGACTTTCTCTTTGTCTGTTCTCAGCCAGCTCATGCAATTCCTATCTATGTCTTTGACTGATCTCAACCTGCTTATGCAATTACTTTATTTCTCTTTCAGTGTTCTCAATCTGCTCACAAAATTCCTGTATCAATTTTTGAGTAGCTTCCTCAGGCTCATGAGTCTCCTGTATTGATCTTTGGTTTACCTCCTCTCTCTACCTATCATGCTCACACTGATACCTTTGCAAATTTTCTCTCTTTTCATTTACCCTGTTTATCTGTAGTGTTTGTAGAGCTTTTTGGGAATGTCCTCTGGATTATTCATTATCTGTTCTGTCCCCTGATTGACATGAGTGGAAGCTGAGATCCCCGCACTTGCTATTTTTATTGAGTTTTTCTGGCTTGTTCTTCCCATTTGGGATGAGTATAACACCAGTTTTGTGCTCGAACACTATTTTAAGGTAAGCATAATCATCAACCAAAGTCTCTAGTTACACAGTCAAAAGTCTGCAGATACAATCTAATTCAAGAGATAGAATCTATTCAACATCAAACAAATATGTCTTAGTGGCCAAAGAA